>NC_092805.1:141691134-141994164 GCF_040954645.1 Diabrotica undecimpunctata | reverse complement strand
ACCTATTGGTCAAAGAAGAAGTGGAAGACCCAGAACAAGATTCCTAGATAACATAGACCAAGATATGAGAAATATGGAAATACGTGCTTGGCGGAGGAAGGCGATGGATAGGGACGACTGGAAAAAATTATTGGGGAGGCTAATCAGTCTGTTGACCGATTTCACATATAGACGCAACTTGGACTGTAGAAGAAGTAGAGTTCACTACAATTTCTGCTATTATGTCAATTTTTTGTCATCACTAATTGTTTATTGGACCAGATCGTTTGGCATCTTGAACACTACCTGTTTCTTGAAATTGTTTTTACATTCACCAATTATTAAGACAGCTGCTACTTTGTTGGCTACAGTACGTACCATTCTCCCTATGTAAATATTTGTAAACATTATGTACCCTATGTAAACATTTAAACGTCTCGTTAAACAATAACTAAAATAAATATTCAAGGTATAAACACTTTTGCAAAAACAACTAGAGAATTAACAAAAGTTTTGATTTTTTCACAACTTTTTTTATAACAACTCGAACACGACTGGATCGATTTTTCTAATTTTGATTTTGAAATATTTGTAGAATTCCAAGGAAGGTTCAAAAGAAGAAAATATATATTTTTTTTCCATATCCAAACAGTAATTGGGGTATCCCAACAAAAAGTGGGACAAGACAATGACCAATATATAAGAAAAACTACAAGAAGAAATCTTTTATAAACGTCCAGCATAAAGAAATGTCTCGCCTTGCCATAAAATTTCATAAAATCAACAAATATAAAAAAATTAGCAATGCCAAGGACAATATTATTTACTAATATGTATATATTTAATTATTAAAACAAATTACTAAAGTTAAAAATAAATTAAAATATTATATCATAATGACATAATATACCTGACGTTTAAATGAAAGCGTGGGCATTTTGAGTTAGTATGATATAATAAAAAATATTAAACAGAAATTATAAAAAAACACTGAATATTAATAAAATATTAAAGTTACCCCAAGGGAAGACGTAGCTAATAAAATCGGTTTATAAATTAAAATTCCACTTTAAATACAGAAGATACATGCCTACTTCGATTAGGTTGAAGTAATAACTGACAGACGGAAATCGGAAATGCCAACATACGAATAATTTTATAACTAGCTGTAAGTAGAAGGGACGGACGAATGTTGGCGATCATCATGGCAATCTTTATCTTATCTGCAGCAGCGTGGAAAAGCTGCACAGATGTTGTATTGAACCAGATTCTGAGGTTCTTTATCCAAGGTGTTTTTCTTCTTTCTGGACTTCGTTTTCCAAATATTTTTCCTTGCAGGGTGGCTTGAAGGGACGGAATACAAGGTATAAATTACGGGAGATATGCAGTCAGTAAATGAGAAAAAAACTGAAATAAATTAAAATTTAAATTAAAGAACATTGATTAAAGAGAATATTTAGTTGATAGAAAAGTTGAGCGCCAACTATTGTTAGAAGAAAACTAGTAACACAAAATAAAAAGTTAAAATACGAATAAAATTAAAAGAAATTTGAATAAAATAATTGTAACAATATCATTACCCTCTGAAAATTGGGAGCCAATGTATAACAATAGAACTCCAACTTTCTCTGGGAGCCAATTGTGTAAGGCTTCATCTAGCTCAGTCTCACAGGTATGAGACGTCTTATCTTTATTGAAAATCTAAGAAATAAGTTTGGATGGGGCATATAAAACGTGATATTAACTAATCATATTTATTATACTTTATTAGTAAAATTAAATTTTAATATTACATGAAAACAAAGCAAATCCTGCCTATAGGATTTTACGAAAGCCAAAACTTTACAAAAATGTAGAAATAATACTTATGGCATGTATTGTTATCTTCATGTAGTTGGATAAACGGGAAGCTAAATAAACTATGGGAAGTCCTGGGCACATCAAACATACATCAAACATTGGTTAGTGCTCTCAAAGATCTATATTATGGTTCAAACTCCCAAATGAAATTCGGAAACCTCTTAGCTGAAAAATTTGCAGTTACTAAGGGTCTCAGACAAGGATGTTGTATCTCTCCGACTCTATTTAAGATTTATATCTCTGCAGCTCTGAAACAATGGAAAAGGAAAGTCAAAGGAATGGGTATACAATTGAACGATCAGGATTACATATATACTTTACAGTTTGCAGATGATCAGGTGGTGATCTCAAATGACAAAGATGACATGGAATACATGCTTAGAAAACTAATTGAAGAATACCAGAAATGGGGATTAAATATCAATTTAGAAAAGACAAAATACCTCTCAATTGGAGCTGAAGCAGAACAACTCGATATCGATGACAATCAAAAAATAAATCCATGCAACGAATAAAAATACCTGGGCGTCATCTTCGACCGTAGTGGAAAAGACGAACGAGAAATAGAACATCGAATTGTACAAGCACGAAGAACTATAGCATGTTTGAACGGAGTTCTATGGAGTAAAGAAATATCAAAGAAAAGAAAATGGAACATCTATGAGACAATGGTTAAAACTAGCCTACTTTATGGAGCTGAGACATGGAGAATAACCGAAAAATATAAGAAAAAGGTCGAAGCCACGGAAATGGATGCCATCAGAAGATCGATGAGAATATCAAGAGCCGACAGAATACGGAATGAAGTGATAAAACAACAAATGGGTATAGAGGGCACTATTGTTGAGGATATTGAGAGAAAACAGCTAATATGGTATGGGCATGTGAGGGCACGAAAAAACGATGATGTGGCAACCCCAGAGAAGAGGAAACGAGGAAGACCACCACAGAGCTGGAATCTGGGAGTTAGGAAAGCGATTAGCGCTCGAAATCTGGACGAAGACCTAACTCAAGACAGAATACAGTGGCGTGCTGGATGGTTGCTGGTTTTAAATACTTTTTCATCTTCTTCTTCTTTTTATATAGACATGACTCTGTCTGTTTTTCAATGTGCCTCCAGTAAGTTGTCGTTCCATCGTTTTCGTGGTCTTCCTACTGATCGTCTTCCTATTGGGGAACCGTCTCTTGCCGTCTTTACCACTCTATTTGTTGTCATTCGGCTTATATGATCGTTCCATGCTACTCTTTTATTTCTTACCGAGTTCTTGATGTTTTCCACCTTGCATCTACGTCGTATATCTGTACTTCTAGCTCTGTCCCATAGTGTCTTATCATCAATTTTTCTAAGTGTTTTCATCTCTGCTGTTTCTAACATCCTTTTTGTCCTTTTTGTACAAAAAGGAAAAGAGTAAATACTGGTTGGAATATGGTTGAATGTATAATGGATTATAACTTCAGGGATATGCAAAGTTGTCATAGCAGCGGCCTCCTACTGCAGTGTGTTAATGGGGGACAAGAAAAATATAATTTGGCCAAAAAAACTAAAACAATGAACCTTGTTGAAAAACACATTCCATTCCATTCAAGTAAAAATTTACATGACAGAAGTCAAGAGATGCCAACTGACACATAACGTTTGTAACGGCTTGGGATCATAGATATCATAGACATTTTGTATATGTCTCAGACTTAGAATAGAATGGAGTTTGAATACGGGGAATAGAAAATAATAAGTGAACGATTAAACAGAATATTTAGTTCCGTTTAGTAGAAGAATTGAGTGCCAACTATTTTTAGAATAAAAATAGTAAAACAAAACAGAAAGTTAATAAATAAATAAAATTTACAGAAATTGGAATAAAACAATTATTTAAAGAAAAATAACAAACATGTGACTTTTATAAATAACGTTACAAAAGATAGTTTATAGAGAGTTTCTGTATGTTTACTATCGGATACTACAACAGTTCTTATGTTGTGTGAAACATTAATAGCATGTATCTCTTTCGTTGAAATTTATTTTATTCTATTTATACATTTTAAGCACTTGTAAATACCCGGTATACTAACCTAAATTTGAAACTCGTATCGACATTGTTCGAAATTCGAAATACTTCGTTGTTAAATACTTGTGCCGAGGCTCATTTTACAGATGCCAGCCTTCATTAATTCTACTCCGGTGTATCGGCGCAAAAATTTAATTTCAATTTCACTTTTACGGTCTTTGATGTTGTCTGACATTTGACATTACAAATTACAACCAGTTTTCTACTTCGATAAATCAAAAAACTTTTTGAGGCCAACGGATTCATGGTAGTATCATCGTTAAGAGATAATTGCAAGAGGTAACATCATTTTGCACTCTGTAATACGATACAATATGCGTTAGATAATGTGTTATGAATATTAATAGTTTCCTAATAATAAATGTTTATTGACATGAATGCAGATGCATGGAAAATTATCCCATAACCCATAAGATCATATAAGCTACATAATAAAAACTTTTTTTTAGTAAGAATTTTAAAATTCTGCAAATTAATGTTCGATTGAATATCGTTAAATCATCTTCTTACATAAAATACCGTCATTTATTATAACTACATACCATATTTTATTGGAATAAACTTCATTTCCGCGTTGGAAATTAAAACGTAAAATATATAACATTTTTATTCAGTTTATTCTTATTCTTATAATTTGTATAAGTTAATAAAAAAATTCGAATGACTAATTTTTCCTTTATAAAACTTATAGACCAGAAAAATTGCAAATAAAAAGAATTTTTCGTGACAATTTTTGATACAGATATTCAACAACTGCTTCTAATAAATTTGATTTTAAGTACTAAAGCTGAAGACCAGTAAATTATCTAAAAAAAGTTAGATAATTTTACTGAAAAAACATAGAAAATCCTTTAAAATGAGAGTTTGTAAAGTTATTTTTGTTATTGCTAAAATAGCTTCAAAAGTCTATTTTATTTTATTTTCGTGTGATAATAGGGAAAACATCACATGTGTTAAGCTATAAAAATAGCCTTTTTGTTCATTTCTCGAATTTGTCATTTTAAAAACTGAATTCATAACTTCAAATTTATAAAAGTTGCAATATGTACGGTTCGAATCAACGAAAGTTGGATGTTTTTTTATTTGAGGTGCCTGGTTGCATAAATTATTAGTTTATTTGTGAATTGTTTATTTAAGCAAGTAATGTTGCTGTTTAAACAATTAAAATAAATATTTATTTTGCAAAATTTTACTTTTTTCTTATTATTATTAGTAGAAAAGATTATGAAATGATAGGTTACTTAAATATTTAGTTATAAAGGGTGGTCCTTAAGTAATTGTACAAACAGAAACCGTAGGTTCTGCACTTTAAAACATTACGATGTAAACCAACTTGCTTTAATAAAATATTGATATTAAGAAAGATACAGGGTGTTAAAGTGGAAATTAAAAATTTTATTTTTCGCTATAACTTTTAGGTTTGCAAATATTTTTGAAAAAAAAATTACAGTTGGAAGCTTTTGATTAGGATAAATTATAATTTTATACTTACTTTAATTTAACTAATAGAGGGCGCCACATATGCCACATGTGCGGCATACATTTGCGCTTAACTGTTTTGCTCTTTAAGTTAGCTCTATTTGTGTTAAAAAATATTAAAAACACATTATTTTTACAAAGAAAAGGTATACTTGTTAGTAACCTGAAAATTCAACCGTTTTCGAGATAAATGCATTTTATAAGTCAGCTGCACAATAGTTCTTAGTTTGATATTTGTGCGGTAAAGCACTGAATACCTGTAGATAAACATAATTTATAGTCTATTCTTATTAAAACAACTCAAAGATGATAATGTAACATCACAAAATGCTTTGTTATGGGTGCTAAATGTCGTATTGGAGAAAAGATATTTCATCTTCTTCTTTAGGTGAGCAATTTAGTTAGTGAACTCAATTTAGTTCAGCATAATATTAGTTCGCTAGTAAATCATAATAGTCCATTTGTTCGAGATGTAATTATATTTACTCGTAAGCTGTAACGTAATCATATAAATAAGTAATGTCATCGATAGATTATTTCGTGTATATATAAGTAACCAATGAACGAGATACATCACAGTTTAATACATTATTTAACTTCACAACAAATAACAAATAAGATGTAGTTCCATAATATACCAGAACATTTGGATATGTATCCAAAATAATATATTCATCCGTTATACATTACAGCCACCACGTAGCCCCGAATTTAATCCGCTTGATTTTGGTGTATGGGGCGCATTAAAACAACGTGTCTATAAGAATCCCATAAACATCGCAACCAACTATGGGAAGAAATAAATACTGCAGCAGTTTCTTTAGAACCAATGATGCTATTTAATATCAGACGATCTTTTATGGAATATATTGACAAATCAATTAAAGAAAATTGTGGACATATCGAACACTTACTTTGACAAGAAGTTATGTTATTTAGTTTAACTATTTATTAATTTGGTTTGTAAACAAAATGTTTTGATTATAACTTTAATTTAACATAAAACGTAAAATGTTTGATGTAATATCCTATTATTCTGTTATTTTGTCAAATCCTATTATTAATTATCCTGCTGATATATTTATTTTATTTAATATTTCGTTAACTATTAACTTAAATTAAAGGTATTTTATACCAAAATTCAGAAGTATTAATGTTTGTGTCTATTTTTTCTTCGTTGCCTGGAGTAATTGCCTTAGATCTTCATTACTCAGCTGATTTTTAAAATGCGATTATCTCGAAAACTGTTGAGTTTTAAAGTTATTAACAAGTATACCTTTTTTTGTTAAAATAATGTATCTTTAATATTTTTTATCCCAAATACAGGTAACTTAAAGAGCAAAAAAGTGAAATGCAAATTTATATCACATATGTGGCATAAGTGGCGCCCTCTATCAGTACATCAAAGTGTGCATCAAATTATAATTTCTCATATTTAAATGTACCCAGTTGTAAATTTTTATATATAAATGTTTACAAACATGAAAGTTATAGCGAAAAATAAAATTTTAATTTTGCACTTTAACACCCTGTATCTTTCTTAATATCAGCATTTTATTAAAGCAATTTGGCTTAAATCGTAATATTTTAAAGTGTAGAATCTACTGTTTCTTTTTGTACAATTACTTAAGGACCACCCTGTATAAGTTACTTACGTATTATAGTTATAAATCAAATGTTCTTCAAATTTTGAGAATAATACTACATCTTATATCTTTAGATACCATGATATTACTGATCATTCACCCATAAGTAGCACTCGGTAATAGTAATTTTAACAACATAAATATAAATGGCACGCAATCCAAAATATTTAAGTCTTTTATCAATTATAAAAAACTAAAGTCAGATTTGGAACAAGAAAATTGGTTTTTTCGACAAGTTTTAATACATGTACAGAACAAGTACAAACTAGATAAAAATAATGTGGCAAAATGTCTACAAGCTAAAAAAGTCTAAAGAAAAATGCTAACAAAAATATGTCAAAACTTATGGAGATGTGTAAATAAACTCTGTGAAAAACAGCTCCAAAAACAAACATAAGACTGATAAATACAAGAAATAATAAAATACTAACTAATAAAACAGATCAAATGAATTTGTAGACTACTATACCGATTTAGGAAAACGATATGCCGAAATGATTCCTGAGCGGACTAAATTTCGAGAAAATATATTGGAAATTAATAATACTATGTACCTATTTCCAACAACTGAAAATGAGGTTGAAGAAATACTAAAATCTTTAAAAAATAAAAATTCACCAGGACATGATGCTATTAGATCTGAAACTTTAAAATATATAACAAAGCAGATTTCAAAACCCTTAACGTACATAAAAAATACATGTCTTAATTTAGGCATTTTCTGTATATATTAAAAACTGGAATTATTAAACTGCTATTCACATATGTCGAAGAAATATATCGTCAAAATTATAGGCCTATCACTCGAATCTAAAACATGTGCAAAATATTAGAAAAATAAAAGATAAGACATTTTTTTAAAAAAATTCAATATACTGTCTGAATGTCGGTATGGGTTTCAAGAAGTAAAATCCACTGCAGATGCAATCTCTGGTCTAACAGCTAATATCTACAAAGCTCTTGATAATGCAATATCAGCTCTTTGTATATTTGTAGATTTATCAAAGGCATTTGACGCTGTTTCACATAAAATATAGAAAATATGGTATAAGAGGGCTTGCATATATTATTCTAGAAAGTTATCTTGTAGCTAACAGGCAACAACATATTTATATAGATAGAGAAATTAGTAACGGAAGAATTATATCCTATAGAGTCCGCAGGGAACAGTCTTAGGACCAGTTTTCTTCAATATCTACATCAATGATCTATTCACACTGAAAATTACAGGTAAGATAAGAAGCTTTGCAGATAACTCAGCTATTTTCTATTATGCAAATACGTGGTGTGATTTAAAACAAAAAGCCCAAACAGACTTTGCTACAATTCAGAAATGGTTTCAGTTTAATAAGCTCAACTTGTAGATAAAACAAAATATATTCCATTTACATCGTATGTAAGTAACCTCCCAAATAATGGCTCATTAAAAATCGATGTAAAAAATGATATTGCATGTACCTACAAAATTAAATGTCTAGGTATAATAATTGATAAACATTTACGATGGTATAGTCAAACAAATAATATCGTAGTTAAATTAAGAGAGCTACTATCAAGATTCAAATTTTTAAAACATTTTTGAGGAATAACTCAGAAATGGGGGCTAATTCAGAATTATTTATGGGAAAAATTTAAGATATAAAAAAAGCTGTTATAAAACCCTTATATATATACATGAAAAAAGATAATATTAAACTTTAACAATCAGGCTCATCAAACTAGGTATTCAAGGAATAATACAATTTTACCTAAATATAATAAATCTATACTCCAGAGATACGTTGGAAAACAAATTAAAAATTATAAAAAAAACATAGATATAAATATGAAATTAAACGATGTATTGGAAAGAAAACAATACAATTATATGAAGATTATATATAATACAACTGATTAATGGACAATAGTAATAAATAAAAATATCTAAAGAGACTTTTATTTTTATTACCAACTATTTCTATATATCAATATTTCTTGAATATACTGCAGTTAATATTATGTACTCACATTTGTGTACTCACATTTTGTGTCACATGTGATATTAAAATTACAATAATTCATGTATTTTTGTAAGTGCGCGTATGTAACTAACTATTTATACAGTATGATGCAAATGTATGGAATAAATTCATTATTTCAGAAACAGACAACTTTTTTAAAAAATCTTAAAACACGTCAATTTTTAGTTTTGAATGGCCATCAACTTATATATATATATATATATATATATATATATATATATATATATATATATATATATATATATATATATATATATAATTGGAAGAAAAAAATTGTCCTGGTTACGTAATATCAGAAACTGGACAGGACTTAAATTTGAGGAACTCTTAAGAACAGCTGAAGATAGACAAACGTTTGCCACCATAACCGCTAACCTCCATTGATGGAGACGGCACTTGAAGAAGAAGAAGATATATATATATATATATATATATATATATATATATATATATATATATATCGACGATTTTTCTAAAAACAAACCGAGGTCACGCGACAGCTTATTTAAAAGGTCTCCTTATCGCCTTTGCAACGATATAATCATTTGAATATTTATTTCTACAGGGTTAACCAAAACTGTTGGTTTATTAATACACTGAACTTACAATAAATGTTTACTTAAATACAATTGAATTGCAACAAATGTTCAAATTGACGACCTTCAGCAATAATACAATGTGAAAGATGGGCAATAAATTCTTTCCTAACGTTTTCGATGACTTCAGGTGTTATTTGTGCAATTTTCGTTCTGATGCGCTCTTTCAACTCTTCTACATTATTCGGTCGATTTTGATATTCTCTGCTCTTTAAATATCCCCACAAAAAAAGTCTAACGGAGTCAAATCTGGACACCTTGGTGGCCATTCGATCCCTCGATAGAACCCTGGAAAACATTATTAAGGTAACTTCGTACCTCAACGCCGTGGTGTTGATTTGGAAATAGCTGATTCAGCTGTGGCAACAGCTGATTCAGCTGAAGAAATTCTAGATAACGAGAAGCACATAAGTTTCCTTCTCGGGATATTGTGTCCACTCTTCCCTCTGTGTATATTGTTCCATCCAATGTGGATTTTCACTTGCTCAGTATCGATATGTCTGGCGGTTTGTGTGACCATTTAGCATAAAAGACGCTTCATCAGAAAAAAATACCTTTTGTATGAAACCCTGATCTCTGTTACATTTTTCCATAACGGTTTCGCAGAATTCGATTCTTCTATCAACGTCATTCCATGTTACTTAATAAAGTTTATAATTTTGGTGAACCCTGTAGAAATAAATATTCAAGTGATTAGATCGATGCAAAGACGATAAGGAGACATTTCAAATGAGCTGTCGCGTGACCTCGGTTTGTATTTAAAAAAATCGTCGATTACGTCATTACGCCGACACTGATGACGTAATGTCCAACATATATATATATATATATATATATATATATATATATATATATATATATATATATATATATATATCAGTTGATAGTCATTCAAAAATTAAAATTGTCGTGTTTTAAGATTTTTTTTAAAAGTCGTCTGTTTCTAAAATAATGAATTTATTCCGTACATTTGCATCATACTGTATATTTGTTAAACATTTTTTTGTTTGAATATTTTTTTTAAGTCTCACGCACAAGGGGTGATACTTTTATGTTATATATATATATATATATATATATATATATATATATATATATATATATATATATATTATGCTTTTTGTTTCTTTTCTTGTGATCTATATTATAAAGTAAACTTTCTAAATAAACATTATTCTCATTATCTTTTAACAATAAATTTGATAAAAAAATTAATTTTTATTACTTTTCTTGACTGAAAAAGATTACAAATATATTTTGAACAAATTAATTTTTATAAACTTTGTATAATTATAAATAAAAATAGTAAAATTACATAATTACATAATTCCATAATTTTTATTTATAAGTTTAATTTAATTTATAACAGTTGATTTGTTTAAAATATATTTAATTTATGTAATATTTTTGAGAAAAGTAATTGTAACAATAATAAAAGCATAATTTATAAATTATAATACATAAATATTTCAGTTGATTATTATTTCATAACCTTTTCTACTAATAATAATAAGAGATATGTAAAATTTTGGCAAATATATATTTATTTTAACTTGTTTTAACAAATTACTCAGTTAAATAAACAATACACAAATTGACTAAATACATTTTTATGGCCTATTAGAAAACCCAAATTTAAAAAAGCATCAATTTTCGTTGATATTGAATTTTTGAAGTTATAAATTTAGTTGTTGAAATAGTAAAATCGTTTTGCTTTGATTTTCCCGTTGTTTGTTGAAATTTTAATTTTCTTCGCCATATTGTTCTACAATCAAACTTCATCTTTCTTTCCCCATTTTGCCATAAATCTTCTAATATTCATATTTTTCTGTTGAATTTTTTCATAGAATTTGTCCTCGATATCTGTAGATGAATTATCACTAGCCCAGAAGAACAATTTCTTATCATTTTTTCTTATTTCTATTTTAATAGTGTGTTCGTTTATTGCCTTCCAACTTACGATATTGTGTTTGAGTCTCGAACAAACAGTAAATAAATAAAGCAGAAAAAAACCTAATAAATTCTGCGTATCGTTAGCAGCAAGCCAATGTCGTTTGCGATCCTTTTATTTCACATACATGTCATGTATTTCTACCAATAAAATAACCAAGTTAACTGCACGTCTTTTATATGTCATTTAAGTTTGTCGATCGAATTCGCCGACGACCCTGGGGACAACTGTTAATTAAACAATAAAAAACCCATTTGCTTCGAAGATATTCGAATAATTCTTTCGGAATAATTGAAAGAATAAGAAACAAGTTGTCGGCCGTGAAGTAGATTCAGAGCAATTAAATTAGTATGTTTAATGCCAAACCACCTTATTAAGTACACCGGTATAAATAAATCGCGATATAGATCCTAATAAAAAAATTAGTACGGCTTCTTTCGTAATTATATTGATAAGTAGAAACCAGAGAACAATTTGTTTCGTTGCAAGCAGCTCCTTTTATATTTCATCTAATTTACTTACCGTCGCACGTCATCCGCGTCATAGCCCGTGAGGTCACATGATACCAATACAAAATATTTAGGCGGTAGGTGTGTTCTTTTTTAGAATCACTTTGCCGAGTACACTGGCATTACAGCCACTAGACATATTTTATTATATAGACATAGAAATAATATTTAAAGATTTCCTATTAATGTTAACTTAAAGAAATACACAATCATATGCTTTATTTAATTTGTATAAATTGCATTACAAAGCGTTTTTATGAAGAACATTTGTTCGGAACACACTATAACTGTAATCGAACGAAGGTGATATTTTGGCATAAATTGGTTGGTAAAACACTTATTTGACAGTTGCTTTTCTACTTTATTATTTTGAATTTTAAAGTGAATACCTCTTGTTTTATATTTTTATCTATTTAATAAAATCTGTTCTTTTTAGAACAAAATTAGTGTGTTTTATTTCAAAAATGTGACGTAAGAATTTAATTAGTCGTTGTAAAGAGATGGTAGCTTCTTTGATTCATGATTTTGAAGAGAAACGTGATAATAACGGCCCCATTCTATCCTTGACTGCTGTTAGAGAAGTATGTTTTCTATATTATTGTAGATGCTTAAAATATACATTCTTGTTTTAGCGTGTTGCTGCAGCTTTAAATTTACATATTTCAACTGTGAGTTCTATTTCTCAGGCCGTGAAAACTAATACACTTCTATCACCATATACAGTTTGGATGGAAACGAAATCGAATAATCGATCTCTATCTAATCACTATCGATCAGAAAACCGAAATTTAAATAAATCTAAAGAAAAAGAAAAAAGCATTTAAAAATTTAGTTGTAACAATACATTTCAAATTAAATAAGTGATGAAAAAAGTATTGTTTTTGTTTAAGTATTCCATTTTACATCTTTATACGACGCATACAAGCGGCTCAAATTGTTTTTAACAAGATTATTTTTTAACTCTTGTTTTGTTTCTATTTATTTACATTAAATATTAATTTGTTTTGTTGTATAATCCACTTTTGCAATAATTCTGTGACCTATTTGATTTAAAATGGATTCAGGATTTTTTTATACTTTGGCAACTATGTCAACTTCGATCTCTGTCAATGATAATGACGTGCAACGGTAAGTAAATTAGATGGACTATACACAAGTTCTTCTTTCTGTGTTAGAATCAGAAATGGAAAAGTTGTCCATATGGAGGAGCATCGTTTTAGTTTTGATGTTTTTCTTTGTCTCTTTATCTGCTCGTATTTTTTCTTTTCTTTCTCTGTTTCTGTAATCTGCTCTACTCGTCTTTGTCATGGTCTTTCCTGTCTTCTTTTACCATACCTTTTGTATTACATCACCTGCTTTTCCGTTAAAATGTATTAGTTTAGTTTTCTCTTTTCTCTTTTCTTTTAATTTTTAATAATATCGATTCCTGTTTGAATCTTTTTTTAATATTTTCACTTATTTTTTCACTTGTTTTTAAATAAATTTCTTTTTTTTGAAAATAGAAAAATTTTTATGATTTATTTTTATCTGCTTACTCAAAATGATAATTCGGATATATAATACACATTTTAAAGTAGATTTTAAAATGGTGTTATTATCAAAAAAGATCACCACCTCCAATCATGACAGTAAAATGGTCTTGAGGTAAATCATGAGGAACAACCAGAAAAAACATGTGTGTTAAGTTAGCATGTCCATTTTTTAAGGTCGAATTCAGACCAACAAAATAATTTATTCCTAATTTATTACGGAAAGAATAATCTTTGTATGTATTAATCAATCTAGAGAAGTACCCCCGTCATTCAGTAGCTCAAAACACTTGCTAAACTTTTAATTCATATCCAAATTTATTTTTTTTAATCATAAATTAAGTAGTAAAAAATAAATATGATATTTTAATTTCCTATTTGTCTAATTTATAAAATTTTTTTAATTTTTAAAATCCGTATACAGGGTGAAATGTTTTTATGAACAAAACGAACGAATTTTTTAAAACCGGATATGATTTTTTTTCTAGTTTGAATAAAACAGTTGATTAGGTAGATATGACATACATGGAACTTACCATTCAAAAGTTATGACACAAATTCACAACTCACCCTATATATTATTAAACAATGGGAGCAGACACTTTTTAATGGTCATTTGTTATTCCCCATAGGGACCTCCATACTAGGTAGGAGTATGCACAGTTCCTCATGACTCACCCTGCATTTTAATTATACTTAAGTATTAGTATTTCATACTTTAGAATCAAAATTGTTGTATTGAAAACTCTTATTTGTCGTTTTCTGTGTATGCTGTAAAAAATACATCTCCAGCACGGATCGCTGCGTTCCGTTTCAACGACAGGAAGAGGCTTATTCATTGCTATCTAATCTTAATACAAAAATCGATGCATGTAACTAAACAAAATCTTTAACTAAGTGTAACATCAACGTCCTTAACAGTCTTACAAATTATTAGAGCTGAACACAATGAAAGTTAAATTCTTGGTGGGATTGATTTCGTTATATTATTTTTAGAATAGTGTTTTGTACTCGATTGTGTCGATTTTATGAATTGTTTTGCGGAAGAATATTAGACATTTCTCTTATAAGAATTGAATTGAATTTTTTACTTAAAAGAGAGTCTAATTTGGACTTTTAGCTGGTTCATAAATACCCGTAGTTGTCATTTCAATCGTATCAGTAACTAGCAGAGTAGAAGATACAACAGTAAGATACACTGTTTAGCTTTAAATATTTAGTATTATTTATCGAGTTTTATAAGTTCAAATTCAATCACGTTCTTCTTTACACCAATAGTACATAATCTATATATTTATCAAGTTTCAAGATTCTAAAATTTTTCGTTTAAAAGTTAAGGGTACAGTATTTAATGTCCATAAACTTAAGACCATAAACTGAAACTGGCAAGAAGGACAACTGATGATCAAAAGAGAAAAATCAAAGAATCCAACCTTATTTATTTAAATAAACAAACTGCGTAGCAAATTCGTCATCATAATTTAGTAGAATTTGGTGACAAAATATTTCAAAAAGTCAGTAAAAAGAATATTAATATTAATAAGTGTTGCGTTCTGCACATACAATGACCTCCATAGAACAATTGAGGTCATCAGAAAGGGAAGAGAGATATTATGTTCAATCTAGAACTCGCTGGTTTCTTCCTTTCGCATTGGGTATGTATTTTAAAATAGAAAAAAATGAAAGACAGGGGACTATATAAAACTCTATTTAAAAAAAAGGAAAAACAAACATAAATATACATAAACAAACATACAATTATAACTACTAAAGAAGAATATATACAAACTTAAATATTAGTCAATACGAAACGACACACCACAAAACAACCACTTTAAGAATAGAAAAATGATGGCTCAAACAAAGCAACAAAGTAACAACTAAAAGACAAACATAAAAAATGTCGATTCTAAAAAAAAATACTGACCGAAAGCAGTAAAATAATTTCGTATATATACCACGTTATAAAAAGAAATAATATTATACAAAAAAAACATAAAAATATGGATATATATGTCAATGGTATAAAAACAAATTAATATTGCGCTGCATACAAATAATTAATACAATTATTAATACAAAACACACAAGAAATAAAATCGGTGTTAACAAAATACAAATATAGAATACAGTAAGTAACACAAAACAAATGCAAAATGTTCAATTGACAATGTTCAATCGCGATCGCGGCACAACTGAGATCAAGTTCTAAACAAATGTGAAACCTATATACCAAGTAAACGTACTTGATATATGCAGCAACAAGATAAACGGTGTATTGTACCTTACCCAATGAAATTATTTTAGCCATGATGGAATTGCGAACGCACTGATTCGGTGAAAATTCAGGAATCAAAAAACTCGCTTTGTCTCCCAAACCCTGTCGTTTGGGAGACAAAACTCGACTATATTTTGTAGATGGAATTCGTCCCTTATCTCACACACACGTTTGGTGTTATTTCGCAGATGGCTCGTCTTGTAAATGAAATACGAGGAGAATCAAAACTACCACAAAGTCTGTTCATATTTTATTAATGTTTATATATCATTGCGAAACTGTAACAATAAGCCAATAACATACCAAGAATATAAAATTTTAGGATTGATGTCGATAGTGAGAGTAAACTAACGAATATCTAGTGTGTCGGAGAAGTATTATTATAGTTTCTTTGTCTTTTCTAGTTTTTGGAATAACTGGTTGTAAAGTGGTGTATCTTGTATGGTTTGTAAAGCAGTAAAGATTCCATTGATCTTTCCATGTCGATAGCTGTTTTTTTTTTAAATCGTAATGGCATCTGATACACATAAGGAATATGACAATAAAGTGCCTGATATTCTACTGGTTTTAGCTAAGTAATCTACATATGCATTATCTTTGAGTCCAATATGTACCTTAACCCAAATAATTTGGCTAATTGGCTATACCAAAGCCATTATACAATAATAAAATAACCCAAATAAATTTTATATTAAAGCCAGAGTCTGCTAAGTGCTTTAATTGATCCTTTATTAAAAAAAAAATATAAGGATTACTAATTATTTTGGGCAAAAAGTGTTTTTTATGTTCTGTAGAACTGAAAGACAGTCTGAAAGAATTAACGATTTTTTAATATAAGAGTTTTTAACATATTTCAAAGCTTCGAGTATGGCCAATGATTCTGCCGAGAAAATTGAAAACTCATTGGAAAGTTTGTACTTAAATTCAGAACCACCTCAGTGTAGAAAATAGGCATAGCCAGTCCCTTCTATTGATTTAGTTGCGTCTGTGTATATAACTGTGGCATCACTATAACAGATCTCAGAATATTGTTGCTCAATTTGTTGTCACTGTATGTGGATATTATAACTTCAGTTTTATGGAAGAGAGCAAAGAAGTCTAAATTTTTGTCCACTTGGGTCAAATTTTTTGAAAAAATAGAATTGTTCTGTATAGCAGTGCACAAAGGTTAAAATGGCTTTTTAATCCAATATTTGTGAGTGAGATCTGATTCGTTAAGTTGACGTATACTCGAAAATAATTTGGGATTTGTTGAGTGGGCTTTGAGTACCCATTTTTCGCTTAATAAATTTCTTCTAATCGCAAGAGGAGGCTCATAAGCTTCAACATGTAGTGGTTGTATAGTGGTAGATCTAATAGCACCTAAACAGACCCTCAAGGCAGAATTTTGAAAAATGCCAATTTTTCTTAGAAGATTTCTAGACGCAGAACCATAGAGAGTAGCACCATAATCTATAATGTATCGTAATATATGCTCTGTAAAACAATAAAGATGTTTCAACATCGCAACCCCACCACACTCTAGTTGTCATTCTAAGAAATTTACTACCTTTGTTGCATCTATCCAGCATATATTGTATGTGTTCTTTCCAAGTTAATTTTTTATCCAGGATAAGGACCAGGTATTTGACATGGTTTTTAAATGTAAATTATTGATTATTAAGAAGTATATTTTTATTTAGAGAAAAATTGTGTCTTGTAAAGATAGATACTGTTGATTTGGCATTTGATAAATTTAAGCCGTTCTCTAAATACCATGGGAAAAGGGAACTACATACTCTGCTTAGGTTTTGCACACCGATTTCATATTTCTTACTTTCTGTATAGACACAAAAGTCATCTGCATATTGTATTATTTTTACCAAAAATGTTTAAGAGAAATAATATTTACAGAAATAATATTTCTCTATAATTTGTACTGACTCAACTATTTAATAACTATTTATGGAAAGAAAATGTTCTACAATGTTTTACTGTAATATTTATTATCTCTTATGTGTGTCAGTAAAATCCAAGGACAACGTAAGCAGAAAAACCAAAAAGGAGCAACTTTATTTTCTGGTTTATATATTTCCTGACGTCCTTTTCCGCGTATCAGAGCACATAATTTTTCACGTCCTGGTAAGAACGATCCACTCATTTCCAAGGACTTTATCCGTGGAAATTCACAAAGTAACAAGACACAGCGAACGTATCTCTGTCCTTGGCTTCATACTTCCTTCATTTACAGACAGTTTATAGGTCAAATTTACTGCAAAGTTGGTTTTGGCGTCTTGAACAAAATTTGTCGTGGTTCACGGCTGGACTGGAATGCAAATTAGGAATAAATTACAAAGTGGAATTTCTATGACAATTACTATACAATCAAGAGATCTGTGTAGATAATGTCGAGTATTGTAAGATGTATGGTAGACATTGGAGTAGTGGCTCTGTTTTTTAGAGGATCTAGGAAAAATATTATAGTCCGTGCCATTATTCATTTTTTTACAGTTTAGCAAAGCTGATTTTAGTTATACAGACAAAAAGATTTATTATTATTGTCACCTCTTAAAATTTTTGAGTTTAAAATTATGTATTATTGCTTCTTTAACGCAATTTCTTTACAAATTAGGCAATCATAGTAATCTGAACTGTAAGTTAGAATGACTTAATATTCTACAATATTTTTTAGGTCTCGATGAATATAAACTGTTTCTACAAAATCATAAAGCAGCAATAAAAATATTCTTTAATATTTTATATTAAAATATTGCATTTCCTCATATGATTCCATTAGACACTGTTTTTTTATGGCTTCGGCAGTTTGCCATACAGCCAGATACATGATCTTTTAATCTCATCAGGCGCAGTAAAAAGTTTTTGAATTATTTGCAATCGAATAGACTA
The DNA here is from genome assembly GCF_040954645.1 of Diabrotica undecimpunctata. Taxonomy (NCBI): domain Eukaryota; kingdom Metazoa; phylum Arthropoda; class Insecta; order Coleoptera; family Chrysomelidae; genus Diabrotica; species Diabrotica undecimpunctata. The sequence goes on along the minus strand of NC_092805.1, from coordinate 141,975,364 downwards.
AAATAGATAAATTTAAAGTTGGGAAATCAATACAAAAATTAATAAAAAGAAGAGAAAAAATATATATACATACACATATATATCCATAAACACATGCAATTAACATGGGTCACTCGCTTCACGTCCATGGGCCCATCAGGACATTATAATATATAACATACACAGGAAAACTAGGCCACGGTAAATAGGATTAAACATATAAAGGAGAGAAAACAAAGGTAAAAAGTAAAAACAAAAATTTTTTTTAACTAAAGAAAAATATTACATTTGGTCAAAAAATCGATTATGCAATCGTAAATTAATCTATTTTGAGTCGCTACGGCAGATAAAACGTTAAACGGAGATTTACCGGAAATATGAACTATATTATTATATAATAAGGTGGATTCCAAATTATATTTGGCACAACCAAAAATTACATGATCTAGGTCGCCTTCTACTCCACATTCCACACAGTTTTTACTTTTAATCACATGAATTCTTGCAAGATGAGCAGGAAAACAAGCATGTCCAAATTTTAGCCTAGATATGGTTGTTACATAAGGCCTAGGGACATTATAAGTTCTATGCCAATGTAAAACAGGGACAGTTATGTGTAAAGAAGTGTACATTGATTTTCTGACCAGGTATTCATCTTTCTTTCCTAAGACATGCTCCACCAATATTAATGTGTCGATTTTTTTATGATATTTGGTTCTCTGTGTAAGTGTTTAGCTGAAACGACGTTTTCTTCATAACCTATTCCAATTATGGTTCAATATACTGTCCTTAGCACTTTTTTTTAATTTCTCAGTAGACGAGATTCTTATCTACAAGTGTAGTAAGTCTTTAAACCATATTTTAAAACTGGTTTTCTCAGTTATATGAATTTTAGTTTTGTGAGACCTGAGACCACTTGGTGGTAAAAAGGGTTACTTGATTATACAGTAATAAGTGTCTTAAGAACCGGCAAAATAACGTAAAAGATAGAAAACATAATACGTTGTGAAATAAAAGAGATGAAACTTGTAGAGGTGGGAAATTATCGAAAGAAACCTATTATTTATATTACATTACATTATTAATATCGATAGTTTTCCACCTTTAGACGTTAGATTTCAGCTAGTTGACTTCAGTCAAAATTATTTTATTTATTTGAAATACAAAACAAAGCAAAAGATGGAAGACATATTAAGTTGTGAGATAGTAAGAGATAAAGCTAGTTCTTATACATGGCTAGTTGACTTCAGTCATAATTATACGTATGACGTCGAAAAACATTGCATTTTAATTATCCTTAATTGTGAATGAAGTGCGTATGGCAGGGCGGGCGCTAATTTGTACAATGAGTATTTAAACCAGAAAAAATTTGTGCCTTAGATCTTGTTTCTCTCTCCTATACACGCTGGAGCCCCAGCACCCGTCCTGTCATAAGCGCTTCATTAACTATTAAAAACTAATGTTTTAAAATGAAATAAGACCAAACTACTTATCGGACAATGATAGAGCAAGGTTTGAGCGAATTTAGCTCCTTGGTGAATTCAAAAATAATATTTTTTACTTGTGGTTTTGAGCCTTGAAAATCGTAATTTTGTGTTTGATTCAGTTTTAAATTATTTATAACTCGAAAACGATCTAATTTACAAAAAAAATTACAAGAGACTTATTTTGTTTTTTATTTAATTTATTCAACACGAACAGAATCCAAAACCATCCAGAAACTTGCGAAATCCAAAGACGAATTAGTTTAGTGTGGGCAGCCTTTGGAAAACTGTGAGACACACTTAGGGCCAACATACGAATTAGCCTCAAACGAAAAGTATTTGACCAAAGCGTATTACCTACGGTAATAATCCAAAAAATTCAAAAAATAATTAAAAAAAAAATTATTGTTACAATTTGTTTAAAAAAAAAATTAAACAACTGTTCGGCTGGGTGAGCTCTTGAACCTTATTTTGGGGTATCTCATGAAAGTGATTATGCCAAAAAATCTCATGGGCCTTTTCACCTTGTTTAAGAGCTGATACATCTCTTACTTTGGTTTTACTACGAACCAACTATTTTTTTTCTGATCAGCTGATTTATTATTGAATGCATCGCTCTTTGTATTTTTTCAATTGTATATATTGTTAAGGTTTCCTTTGAAAGATGTGTTAGAGGATTGGTTGATTTATTTTAGGTACTCGTTTTCGATCGTTTATAAGGGAAAGGTTATAGAGAAAATTTAGAATTTGTATAAAGTAACAAAAGTTGCACTAACTAATCTATCAAATAGAAACACGTACCGTATACGATTCCAAAACAAATAAAGTTCTGTTGCTATAATTCAATGTACATAAAACATCGAGTCTTTCACGGAAGATGTATTACCCCTATTACACAACGTTGATGATATGAATCCGAGTAGAATGGCAACGTTGAAATTACGCGGCTCTAAATCTTTGGGATATTATCGGCTTTCCATCGTGTACTAAGTGGTTTGTGATGTTTGGTTTATAACTTTTCAATGAATATTGATCGCTGGTTGAAGCTGCTTAAAAATGACGTTTATGTTCAGGCCGAGTTTGCGTTTCAAAGGAATTGTAGGTGAGTCGCTTAATATAAACTTTGTGTTGTTACTCTTTGTCTGAAACAGTAAATTTACGGTAACTGCCACTTTCAAAAAGCAAGATGGATCATTATTTTTAATTGCTTCTAAAGTAGTTCTTGGTATTATAAAGAGAAAATTACACCCATTGTCAAAAAATCGAACTCAGTAATAAGATAATATAAGAATAACCCCAAGAAAAAAAAAGTAAACAAAAACGGACTCAAGGATAAAAATATAATCTACACTTTATCAAAGAATCTTAAAATTTATAGTCAATAAACGAATAACAAAAGGCAATATCCATCGTCACCCATTCCCTACAGTTTTGTTTTGCAAAAAGCAAGGCGAGTATAAACACAACATAACTTGTCTGTAATAGAGACTTTAAATGTATTGCGTTTATTAAATAGTAATACTAACAAAAAGTAAAGAAAAATTGGGAGAAAGTAGGAAATTATAATTATACATCAACGATTTAAAGTCAAAATTCCTAGAGTAGACAAGTAGAGATTTTATACGAGGAACTCTGTATAAATAATAAGTCTTCTTCTTCTTGTTTTTCATCACTTTTTCCCCTTTCAGAAGTCTCTGTTCCTTACTCTTCGTTGCCACTCATTTCTGTCCAACGGGTGTTCTTCACCTAAACCTATCATTTGGTTGATATATTTGCATTAATTTTAACTAGAAACTTTTGAAATTTGGCTATTCAGGACGGTACTAAACATTTCATGGACAACTAATGCGTCAAACGAAGAGATGCTGCTCAAAATTCACAACCTATTCAAGAAAGGTCAGCTAATTGGGAAATTTTTTAATAATTATAAAAAATTAACTTGGCCAGGTAATAATAAGGGCAAAGAGATAATAAAGATAATATTGAGGGCAAAGTTCAAACGTTAGAGGAAAGTTGCAAGATCCAAAATTTTCTGGATTTAATAAAACATTATTATGAAATATTTGCTATGGTGATTGCCAACATCAAATGAAGAAAATTCCACACAAGAAGAAGACAACATATAAGTAAATCCTGATTCATGTTTTCACCTTATGTATATTGACCTACTTAGTTACTTCAGTTACGATACTTGCAATCCGACGGTGAAGAATTATTGAGACACTAAAAAACCACCTAGAGAGTTCACAGATAAATGAAAGATCAAGCTCAATGCGAAGAAGACCACCATCTTTAACAATCAGGTCAATTCTTCGTCTTCTTTTTCTTCTTATTCTTCCTCATCTAAAGGTCTACCTTATTCTACTCACCTCAGCTCGAAATAGCTCACTTAACGTTAGACCAGTATATTTCTAAGATTGGCCAGTCAGGATATATATCTGCTTCCAGGTCAATTCACCAAGAGAACACGTTTCGTCAGAATAAGAGGGAGTAGAATCTGAAAAGAAAAAGTTTTTTTTCTCCTTTGAAGACTCAACTTTATCAGACATCTCAAGAAATCAAGAGGAAAGCATCAGTGGCGATCCAATCGAATATATTCAGGGTCAGCCCTCTATCGCAGACCAAAAAAACTCAATTCTACCAGATTTGCGTTAGAGCAGTAATGCCGATGATGATGATATGAAGTCCGAATATGTAATTCTTCTTCCTCTTCTTCTTCTTATTCTTCTTCTTCGATCTGCGTTAGAGCAGTGATGCCGATGATGATGATATGAAGTCAGAATATGTAATTCTTCTTCTTCTTCTTCCACTTTATAAGCAATTCTGCTTGTTCATTGGCGGATTAATACCTCTATGGAAGGTTGTCTCTCCATATTTTCGTTCGTTACTTCTTTTGCCGATTGGTGACTTATTTCTTGCTATTTTGACGACACGGTCTCCTCCATTCTGCTTATGTGGTTATTCCATTCTGTTTTTCTATTTTGTGTCCATTCATTTATACACTGTCAGTTACATTTTCTTCTAATGTCTTCACTTCTCTTTCGATCTCTCAGCGTATTTCCTGTAATTCTTCTCAGTACTCTCATCTCTGCCGTTTCCAGCAGCCTTTCCGTTATGGCTGTGTCGGTCTTGTTTCTAAGGCATATCATTATTGGTCTTAAACTGGCTTTATAAATTCTTGACTTCATCTCAGTATTAATGTGTGTGTTTCGGCATATAGTATTATTAAGGCATCCTGCCAGTCTATTTTCTTTTTGTACTTGATCTCTCACTTTTTTGTCCAGGTCTTCATAGCTGGATAGTGTAATTCCCAGGTATTCTATTTCCCTTACTTGTTCAATACTGATGCCATTAATTTCTATTTTGCTTCTGGTTGGTTCTTTGCTGACTACTATTGTTTTAAATAGGTAAAAGAAATAAAATTAGATTTACTCACAATCAATTTAATTTTACTACCAAAAGGACCGGTTTCGCTTTCTACACTTTGCAAAGCATCTTCAGGTCAAACGGTACAAATTAAATTAAACTCTGAAAATTATAAAAAGCCCATATTAGGGTGCTGTCTTATAAAGATAAAGATCAAAAAAGGTTATAGTAATTATGCCAATATTACATGTCTGTTTTTATTAATATGCATAAAATTGATTTAGCAGACAAAGTGAAAACCTACAAATTGGTAAAAGATAATCTATTGAATTGTAATAAATTAGAAACAAACAAAATACTACTTACATTCCGGTACAGAAATTTTTAGATAATGATTCGTGATACATAGTTCAAACTATCCTGTAATTGCTGATAATGGGTGATCTTCTGTTAATGTTGTAACTGTAATAATATATATATATGATGGTGATATAAGTCTTGATTGCATCTGTTGTGGTGTACATATTTCGGCATGTGTAGTTTCGGCACATATTGCAGACAGGTCGTCATCAATTAATGTCTTATAAATATTGTAAATTTTTATATTAAAGTCGGTTGTAATTTAATTAAATAAAGTGCTGTTACTCTGTTAGTTGTACCTTTGAAAGGGCGTTTTTAAAAAGTACCTTCGGGAGTGACAACCCTTAAGTGACGCGATGCTTTAATTCTGCGCTAAATTGTTGTCTTTCTTCCGGAAACTGTGACATAATTCTTCCAGTTTTCGCATCTTCAAAAGGATTCTCTTCTAATATCTCTAAAAGCGTATGATCTTCTTGAACGGTAGATATTTTTGGTCTTCCAGAACCTTGCTTTCGTTCCAGAGTTTCTTGTTCTCTCCATCTTTTTTAATATTAAAAACTGTTGTTCTGCTTACGTAAAAATGGTTCGCTATGGCAGATAGTGATCAAACATCTTCTAATTTCGTTACAATTCTTACTTTTAGTTCTTTGCTGGGCTGATTGGCTGGAGTCAATATTCATCCCACTACCAAAAAAGCCAAACCCACAACACTGCAATGAGTTCCGTCTGATAAGCCTTATGAGTCATGCAGTAAAAGTCCTACTAAAAATCGTACATAATCGTATCTATAGAAAGTGCGAAACAATCATCGGAGACGATCAGTTTGGATTCAGAGCCGGCATGGGAACGAGAGAATGCCGTTCAGTTTACTAGTTCTCGCCCAAAAATGCTACGACCAACAGAAAGATATATTTATATGCTTTATAGACTTCGAAAAAGCATTTGATAGAGTAAGACACGACCTACTATTAGAACGTTTGCAAGAAGTCGGTTTAGATGGAAAAGACATCAAATTCTTAAAAAACTTGTACTGGAACCAAAACGCCAGAGTTAGGATCGAAGGTTCCACATCCGCAGAAGTAGAAATTAGGAGGGGAGTTAGACAGGGATGTGTTCTGTCGCCTCTGCTGTTTAATCTTAACTCCGAGTTTCTATTTAAAGAAGCATTGGAGGATTCCAAGGATGGAGTCAATATGAATGGCGTAAATATCAACAGTATCAGATACGCCGATGATACAGTGTTAATTGCGGATTCCGACTTAGGTCTACAACGACTCATCGACAAGACCAACTCGACCTGTGAGCAATTTGGTATGAAAATAAACATTAAAAAAACCAAAGTAATGTCAATCCGAAAAAACCAAAACCTACCTCAACGTTGCACAATAAATGGGCACATTTTAGAACAGGTCAATAGATTTAAGTACCTGGGATGTTGGATCGATAGCAGCCTAAATCCTGAGCTAGAAATAAGATCGAGAATAGAACAGGATAGAAAATCTTTCGAAAAAATAAAAAAAAATGCTTTGTGATTCTCGAATAAAATTCGAATACGTTTATCAAAATGCTACGTCTGGTCGACTCTTCTATATGCAGTTGAAACGTGGACCCTTAAAATATCAACCGTAAATAAATCGCATACCTCAAACGAAGAAGTGCTGCATAGAATAGGCAAGGAAAGAGAACTTTTTAACACAGTAAAAGTTAGAAAAACATCATACCTAGGCCACATACTGAGAAATAATAAGTACCAATATGCCCAACTTATAGTAAAAGGAAAAATCGAGGGAAAGAGAGGCCTAGGAAGGAAAATACTATCGTGGCTCAGAAACATCCGACAATGGACAGGACTAAATTTTGAACAGATAATAAGAACAGCTGAAGATAGAGAAGAGTTTAAAATTGTAGTAGCCAACCTCCATTGAGGAGAGGGTACTTTAAGAAGAAGAAGTTCTTTGCTAGCATGTGGAGCCATTTTTTGAGGTTGAACAGAGTAAGTTATCAGACAAATTTTAAGATTTGGCAGTGAAAGTGACAGTATGTAAGTAATAAGTATTTATTTTTTAAAATACATTGCTCAATAATCTACAAAATACGCTTTAAGAGTCGTATAAGTTTTTTAGGAACCAGCTGTACAACAGACATTTTTTTAAAATATATCAGTATGATGCAGGCCTTTGAGGCCCATAGCAGCAACTTTTAAAACAGGCATATAAAAAATACTTTGTATTAGTTATAATATTTTTATTAATTACCAGTTTATATCCATATTTATAAATAATTAATCCATGACCAGAAATTGATGACCATTTTAATATCTTAAACAGAACCGACATTCTTACCTCATGCAGGATGCTAGTGAACGAGGTGCATATGAATAATATTCATATTATGTAAGTTAAAACAGGTACACATTAGAAGGTCTAAAGCTGTTAAAACATATCCTGCTAATATGTCGCTGAGTTGCAACTTCCAGTAATTAGGCAGGTACTTTAAAATTTTACTGCAAATTAAAGTCGATAGATAGATAATAGCACCATGTAAATGAACCGAGTATCTAATTAGGTTTAACTTTCAAGCATCTACAACCACTTTTGGCAGTAGCGTCACGTTAGGGGGAATAATTATGTTAGAATATCTTATAAAAGATTTGGTAGAAAAATCGAGTTCCTGATTTTTTTCTTGATCCGCCACAAAACGGGCGACAAGTTTTTTAACATTTTTTTTTATTTTAGCGTTTAACTAATTCTTTGAACTATAGATTTGAATTTTTTTTACTTTCACTTTTTTCCTTTGTTTCCGACTTCTAATAATTAGATACTCATTGTAGCTTTTAAATTTTCTAGTACTCTGCACTCAAAATTTTGACTGTGCTGTGCCTATAATATCTCGTAAATTGTCTTTATTGCCTCCGACTAGGTCTCTATCTAGGGATAGTTCCCATATCATTAATTTTGTCTGTGTCTAAACTAAGTTAAAATTACGTAGGCTACGAAACACGTTTCGTATTATAAACACAGACTGACTAATCTATTAAAAATTAACACTTTTAAGTTGTCGGGGAAAAGGATATAAGATAATACTCAGATGTCAAATTAGGAGCAGGAGGCATTTCAGTTTTGTATTACAATGGCAGCGGACATTAAATAATAAGTTTTTTTAAATGCAGCTGTGTGATCGAGAACTCGCATTTTTGCGGTAAGTCTTGTTTATGCTTGTGTTTTAATCATAAAATATAGAAAGATTTTTTTATCTTTCTAGAGTCTTTCTAGATAGAGTTATTACTAACTGAAGTCACTCTTTGATATAGACTAGTTAGTATCTTTCTGCTTCTAATACAAAAGTGTCTGAATTTAAATATTTTGGCCGTTAAATTATAATATCCTTCCTAGTGATCTTGTAGATTTTATAGCCATGACCTCACCATATGAGGCAGGCTAGATGTCCAGTAGTATAGAGGACTACTGAGTCATTCCCTGGTAAACCACCCAGATGGAAAGATAACACAAACTGTCCTGGGGTCTCTTTAACAGGGTTAAAAGAACCAATTAATTACCCACTGGGGTTCTTTTAAGAGAAGATAAGAAGATAAGGAGTATCAGATTGAGATTCTAGATATGTTCTTAGAGGGCCCCTGCAGCTAGGCGTCACGATGCTGCAGCAAGACTTACCTTTATACATATATTCATAAATGTATCCTTTTTTGTTACTTACTCCACTTATCAATCTAAGAATTGTCTTTTTTTGCTTAGACTTACCGTCATACAGCCAGACACAAAAAGAATCAGAGAATATCCATCATTATAATTTTACCTAAATGCCCTAACACAAAATTAAGATTACATCGACATTAGGAGAACAGGGACACACTCTTCTCGCCTAGGGACCTATCAATGCATTGATGAATATAAGACACAACATCACTAGGTCACGTAGAAGATGAAGTTATACAAATGGTTTAAAACAAAAGTAAAAAGATTAACTAGAAAATTTTTAGAGAATTATAATGAGAATTTGCTGTCTTTTATAAGTTTAGATGAGCAGACTGTATTTTCAGTACGACTAAAAAATATATGATCTAAATCACTTTCCTCTTTACAATGCTCACATTTATCATCTGTCTTGTAAGTTTATGGTCCATATTTACCAATAGATTTTAACACTACTAAGGAAGACAAAATTATAATATAGGCGAAATCAACTTCAGCTGCATATAATAAAGCTTCATATATTGCAATAACCTCTGCTGTATAAACCGAAGTCTCCGGTTTCAGTTTAAATTTCTTTTCTATATGTTCTGATAGTATAAAAAAAGCGCATTCGGTTCCGGTATTGACTCTTTGTAAATTGCTCGTTATAGATAGAACAATATTTTTATTTAAATATATGTTTTCACTATAATTTGGTACAATAATATCTGTATGTGAAAAGAAAGAAGAGTACGTCTAGTTTTTGAATATGTAGTTCGTTTTATCTATATTTTTTAAAAATACTATATTTTGATTATACGCTTCGCAAAGTAAAGGAGATTTCTTTTTTCGACAATATTTATCAGTAAGTATACTCTCATTAAATATTTTTGGGACAAAAAACTTCGTCTTTTCATGGAGGTTTCAAGGCTTCTAGATATAAAGCTTGTATTGAAGTGAATCTCATAGCTTCTAAGTCTCATTCTCATTCCAACAAATGCATTAGTTGTTTTCTCATATTTTGAATTGTCCAAAACTCAGTTTCTTACATTAAATATTGTTGTATTATTATTAATCTAATTTATTGTTTTTTATTTATTATCAAAGGTTCTACACTTATAACACTTACAAGTTTATTTAAAGTCTTTATTTGTACAATATAACTAATTTATTTTACACTAATAATTATATAATTTATCTACGTGCGTTACATTTTAAAAACTCGACGCGATGTTCAAAAACCAACTAACTGTCCCTTTAACTAAAATGTCTCATATATATATATATATATATATATATATATATATATATATATATATATATATATATATATATATATATATATATATAACCGTTATCGAGAATTACGGCGAAGAATCGATGACCTTCCATCGAAGAAATTCCATCAAAAGCAGGTTTTTTCATATCATAGAGGGACCCATATGTCTAGAAACTCGTCGACCTTCCTGACCCTTAGCGAAAAGACTGGAACGTCACGCCATACTGGTTTTTTATAGCGGATCGGAGAAGAAAATTAGAACGGAAAAGAATAATATATTTACAGTTTTGTGCGCCATCCATAATATTTATCGTAACAATATGGTCGTTTTATATAGATTTTCTTTTAATTGTATTAGAATATTTCGGTCAAACAACACACCACTCGCTCGATCTATTTTTCGATTGCTCTGTAATGCCCATCCTGGACACTTACAAGTATTACTTTTCACAAGTAATATTAGTAGTATGTAGTTATGTAGTATTAACTCCATCTTTAAATGAATATTCCAGATACTATGTTTTTGTCCTCTCTCACTCACTCTCTCTCTCTCCCTCCCTCTCTCTCTCTCTCTCTCTCTCTCTCTCTCTCTCTCTCTCTGTCTTCAGTCCTGACTCTCCGGAGGAAGTGTAGTGATCATCTTGATGTTGTGTATTGTCTGTTTCCAGAGATCTCTGTCTCTGGTCATTTCTTTTAACTCGTGCGTAGATATTTTTCTTTCCGTAATATTCCTGTAATTTTCTTGATCCGTTAAGTATTAAGTCTTTCCATGTTTTCTGTGCCCGCGCTGTTTTTATCCTACTAACCTTTAAACCTCTTGGTTTAAAAGCTATTCCAGTTTCTATGTCTGGATCTAGTTGGTTCGTTATGACAGTTCCCAAATATGTAATTTTATGCATCTGCATTAATTTTGCATGCTGTACTTTATCGAATGTCTTTTCGAATTCAACGAAGTATGCAAATACATCTTTTCTTTGATCACGACAATTTTGTAATAGAATATTTAGCGCAAAAAGTGCCTCCCTAGTTCCCAGGGCATGTCTAAAGCCAAATTGTGTATCTTCGAGATCTTCTTCGTATTTGAGTCTAATTCTGTTGTAGAGTATTCTTAGGAAAGTCTTAGAGTGTGGCTCATTAGGCTAATTAATCGATATTCTGAGCATTTTCTAGTATTGTCTTTTTAGGTATTGTAACGTTGGCGGGAATCACTTCATCTCCAGTGTTACAATTCCATTAAAAATAATAAACTATTAATTATTATCTTAAAGTCAGTGCACGGTCATATAACTGTCAAGTTCTGACCTGGTCAAATCATTCTTGTCATGAAATAGTCTACTTTGCTTCATAGTCTCTCTTAGATTCACCAACTTCTACATTAAAATTTATCTTCTGCACCAGATATTAAATAAGGTTCAGATTTTTTGTGATATTCTGCGTCCAACAATATCTAACCATGGATTTTTCTACCAGATTCTTCTGTGTATTTTTTGCTTCTATTGAAATATTGTTCTGAAGCTAATTTCTTGTGGCATCTTAATGGAATTAAGTATTTTTATTGGGAATAACCCATAATTTTACTTTAAAATAAGTTTATTTGGAAATCGAACCGTCAAATAAATTTATTTTAAAGTAAAATTGTGGCTTATTCCCAATAAAAATAGTAAATTCTATTGTAAAATATGTGTATTATTAAAGTTTGATTGTTTGTATGGTCGAAAAATTGATTGAAATAAATAAGTTGGACAATTTATGAGACTGTTTCAGTATTATTGAGTGTATAAGTTTAATCTAACGTAGAATTGTGATTTAAAATTTTAAATTGCATATTTAGTGAATAAATAAAACTGAAAGAATTTTAATTTAGTTTGTTGTCTCTCGATCGTGTAGTGGACAAGGATTTCCAATTGGTGGGAATGTATATTTAAGTATTACTTAGCAATTATGCAATATATTACCCTGGAAATGACTTCTGGTCATTTCAAGACACTTAATTAAAAAACACCTGTATCTCAGGTGATACCTACATCATTTTGTGTGAATTTAACCCAATTTTAAAGTTAGATTAAATAATTATAGCTGCTCTGCCTAGAATGAAACTTCTATGAAATAAGAAATTAAAGTCTCTGTCAGTTCAACGAGCAGCTACTGCCGGAAATGCCAGTTGTCTGCCGCAAGTTTAGAACAATGTCGCTACAATGTTGCCGTAATGAAAAGAAGTTTATAAAGGTTGATAATGAATTACCGTACTAACACAGAAGCGATTGTAGTTCCGGCTTTTATGCTTAAAGGAAAGTAATATTTTACGATGATAAATAAACGTGCTGGATCTCTATTTTGCTCCTTGATGTACTTGAAAGGAAAGTCGGTGATTTAATTAATAGTTTATAGATGCTATTTCTAGCAATTATTGTTTATTTTTATTTTTTTAAGATGACTTCTTCTTTATTGAAGTTGGCTGGCCCCTCCTCTTCAAGGTGTCTTTGATGAGGTTGGTGACCAGTCTAAACCACATCACGCTCTAATGTTTCATTGAACCCTTGATTCTAAACAGAACGAATTGAGTTTGCTAATCTTTTGTGGGTTTATTTAAAATGCAGTTGTAATACATTGTTAAAGTTTTTCCTTTTCCGCAAAGATTAAATTTCAGTTTGGTTTATTATTCATAGACAGTAAAAATAAACTACAACTAGTTTGAATAGTTTTATTAAGTTAAAATGGAATGTTGTATAAATAATTACGCTGTTTCTAATTAAAATAATCTCCAAAATGACGTTATATTACGGGGACGTAGTGTATAGCAATTTGTCGCTTACGTTTTGGAGCTAGATTTTTTGTTCTCTAGGAAATTATCCTCTAGCTCTAGCGTTAATTTGAGTAATAAAAATGTATTTATCTGTGTTATTTCGCCGCTTTATATTTTGAAGCCAGATTTATTTATTTCCTTAAAGTCTCTCATATCGTCCACTCTTTTTTTTTAATTTTTGTGTTTCTTTTTTAATTTGTTAATTGAAGTGGTTTAAACTGATGCTTCCGCATTACAGTTAAGTCCATGGTTCTTTACCGATGCGTCATCATTTAAAGCAGACGAAATAAATCGGAAATTTACTCCACGCAACAGCAAGTGGCTACTGCTGCGATCACGGATTATATCCCCTAGAAAAAATCAACGTTTCGTCTAAAAATACAATTTCTCGTGGATATGTACTATTTCTATTTTCCATGTATTTACATAAGAAACACGCTCGTTGTGCTGCGATATGAGTTCTTTCAATTAAAGCTTTTCGATGATTATCTTTTTTAAATTTAAAGCCCAAGTCCTTTAATATTCTACTCAGAAATCTTTACTTGTAGAAACAATTTCTTTAGCCTGCAGCTCATTGGTCAACACATCACGGATTACATGTTTCTCTAAAAAGTTTTTTATTTTAATATACATATTACTATAACATGTTCGTCTGGTTATGTATGATAGTATGGTTCGGTATGTTAGTATTGTTCGATGAGCACTATTTTGTATTCGATCAAGTTGTTTTATCAAATATGGTTTTGCTGAATCGTAAATAATACAAGTATAATCGAGTTTGGACATGAAGAGTCAAAATTTTACTATTTGCTCCCCACTTGTTGTGATCAACAGTTTTTATAATGTTAAGTGCAGATTGAAAAGTACTTTTTTAATCATGAATGCGGTGATTCCAGTATAATATGTCGTCAAACGTCATGCATAAACATTTCATTTCTGCAACATATTTTATTTCTTTATTAAACAGTTTTAATTCTGGAGTGATATAACTTCTTTTTTTTTTTCTGAAAATAACATAACCTTTGATCTTCTTCTTCTTCATGTGTCATCTTTTCTAAGAAGGTTGGCAACCATCATGGCAATTCGCACTTTCGATACAGCTGCTCTAAAGAGGTCAGCAGAAGTGCAGTTAAACCAAGCTCTCAAATTGTTTAAGCAGGAGATGCGTCTTCTTCCGCGACTCCTTCTACCCTGTATTCTTCCTTGTATTATTAATTGCAGCAAGTTATAACGCTCGCCCCTCATGACATGTCCCAGATATTACAGTTTTCTGACTTTAATTTTATTTAAAACCTCTTTATCTTTTCCCATTCTTCTCAACACCTCGATATTCGTGACTCTATCCACTTAACTTATTCTTAATATCCTTCTGTAGGCCCATAATTCGAAGGCTTCTAATCTGTCCGAAACATCTTTCTTTAATGTCCAAACCTCCAACCCATAAAATAATACGGAGAACACGTAGCATCTCAGAAGTCTTATCTTTAAAGAAATTGAAATGTCCCTGCTGCAGAGTACTTTTTTCAGTTTGTTGAAAGAATTTCTTGCCTGTCCTATTCTTGCCTTAATCTCTTCTGTATACTCATCATTGTCGTTAATTACTGTACCCAGATGTTTATATTTTTCAACTTTTTTAATTTGTTCACCATGTATTGTTATGTTTTCTTGGCGCTGTTGGGCTTTTGTAATTACCATAAATTGTATCTTTTGTGTGTTTAGGGACAGTCCGTTTTCTTCACTGACTTCTACCACTCTGTCAACCATTTGTTGTTAATTTTTTTAAGATATTCCGCTAATAAAATAGTGTCGTCGGCAAACCGTATATTATTGATTGGTCGGCCATTTACTTTCATTCCCATAGTTAGTTCTTCTAGTGCTTCCTGGATTATTTCCTCTGAATACAAATTGAACAAAGTAGGAGACAGGACACAGCCCTGCCTGACGCTCCTCTCAATCTGTATTTCATTTGAAAAGACGTTGTTCTCTTTTACCACAGCGATCTGATTATAATAGATAGCGCTAATGATCCTGATGTCTCTCATATCTAAGTTTTTCTTTTCAAGTAATTCAATAAGACGGTTATGCCTGACCTTATCGAAGGCTTTGTTGTAATCCAAGAAACATATATATATATACTGGCTGATTAACATCCATGCACCTTTGCACAAGTACATTTACAGCGAACAGGGCTTCCCTCGTTCCCAGTGCATTTCTAAATCCAAATTGTGTGTCACTTATGTCCTGCTCAAGTTTGTTGTGTATTCTCCGGTGTATAATTTTTAAAAATATTTGGAGCTTATGACTCATTTAACTTATTATCCGGTGGTCTTGGCAATCTTTTGCATTTGGTTTTTTGGTGATGTTGTGAATGTTGACATCAGCCAATCTCTGGGAATGATTCCTGTACTGTATATTGTATTGAATAAGTTGACCAATATTCCAATTTGCTGTTCTTTTATTAACCGTATTATGTCTACAGGTATTTCGTCAGAACCTGTCGCCTTGTTGTTCTTTGTTCGCTTTATCGCCTCTAATAGCTCATCTTCTGTTATGTCTGGGCGGTTGTCAAACTTTTTCTGCTCTAGTACTATCTCAGTCCGTTCGTCTTTAAATATCTCTTGAATATATTCCTGCCATCTTTTAAGCCTTTCACTGACGTCTATATTTATTTTGCCGTTTTTATCCAGCAGTATATTTGATTTTTTCTTAATATTAGTGCCTGTTATTTCCCTAATTTTTTATAAAGGTTTAAGTTATCATGTTTCTCTAGCTACTGTTCAATCTCTTCGCATCTGTCACTATACCATCTTTCCTTTGCATCTCTGATCTTTCTCCTTATTTTTGTGTCTATAATATTATACATGTTTTTGTCTTTGGTTTTATAAGATCTCCTTGCTTCCATGAGATCCAGAATCTCATCGGTCATCCATTAATTTTTGTTCTTGATCAGCTTAGGTGTTAGTGTTGTCTCACATGGGCGTATAAGAGCATCTTTTAACATATGCCATTTCCTGTTCGAATCTTCAGTAGGAATTATTTCTATTTTGGTGAGCCCTTCTTTAATTTTTAGTGTGACTTGCTCTTTTGTTGATGGATCTCTCAAACCTTTGATCTAGTAGTTGATAATTGAAGACCAGTAGAATTTGTTCATGATTCGAGATTCCATAGCACTTTCTGTAGATGCGCATGGAGAGTCTTATCAATTATTCCCCTATCAAAAATGATTAAATCATCAGCAGAGTCTAGCTTTTACTTGTCACAAGTGGAGATAATATTATTTATTGCAATAAGAAAGAGGGAGACGCTCAAATTAGATCCTTGGGGAACACACAACTTTGTGTATTTTTAAATTGAATTATAGATTTTATTAACACTTTTATATAGTGGTACTTTTAAGTATTGTTGATCAATAAACAGTTAAATGTGTCGCTAGTGTCTAAAAAAATGATTCCAGTTAGAATAATGTTTGTGACCCTACATTGTTTCCTTCTTTTTGAAACGAAGCTTCTATACTGGCGTTGTATTACTTTTTTTCTCTACATTACCCTAAAACGGGGTGAATAGAAACAGTGGGGTGAATAGAAACAAAACTTTATTTATATTATGTAATTTATTTCGTACATAACTATGGATAAATCGTGGCAACCATTTTTTTTTATGTTGCTACACTTTAAGCTAAAATGAAAATAATGTTTTGTTTGGTTGGCAGCACTGGTTCCCGTTTGTTTGTTTTGTTGACATTTACCACGCGATTCTTGTGTTTTTTTATCCACTTCTCTGAAGCACACAAGTTGTGTGCTTCAATGAAGAAAGAAAATGTGATCGCCGGTTTTAAGAAGTGCGGTATAGCGCCTCTAAATAGGAACAAAGTGCTGTCTATGCTTGCACAAATTATTGATGAAAAGGAAAACCAAAATCCCGAAAACATTCAGAAGAACCACGAAGCTGTTGACAATAGTTTCAAAGAGCTCCTTCATAGTCATAGAGAAGATCGGACTCCTAAGATAAGGAAAAAGAGAACCAAAGTTAATGTGAAACCCGGCAAAAGTATCAGTGTTGAGGACTTTGTCGACGGCGATGAGAACTTAAATCCCCAAACTTCACTTGCTAGTGACCAAAACCCATGTTCCTCCAAACAGGTTCAGCCAAATAAAAGCCGAAAGCGTGTGGAGTTATCATCAGAAGATGAAGATGACTTTTCAGTGCAGGATACTGACTCTTCAGATGCCCCTGATCTAGATGAAAGTACTGACAAGGCCTCAGGCGAAAACCTCGTCATCAATGAAGATGACTACATGTTAGTCAAAGTTTATGGTAAAAAAAAAACGTCTTTTAGATGTTATATATGCAAGGTTGCTTTCCTTGAAGATGACGGTTTCGTTGGAATATTTTTGAAAAGAGTGCAACAAACTAATAAGTTTACCATAACTGAAGAAGAATCACTTGTCTCCAAAAACGACGTCATCCTAAAACTATACTACCCAATATTTTCCTCAAGTACGCGACATGATATTTTTCGAAGATGACCTGTCTAATTTCACAATTTATTAATCATTATTTAATCTTATTAAATACGATTTGTTTACTTAGAGTTATGTAATTTCTTTTGTTTATATAGCTACCTACTTAAATAAATCATTATGTTTATTGACGTTTCAATTTCCACTTCGGAAATCGTTCTCAAAATACAAACATTAGTATGTTTAAATATATATATATAAACTAAAATCATTATGTTGAGAAATAAATTTGTATTTATCCATTTATAAATTAAAAATACCATATTTAACTGCTTCTATTCACCCCCGATTCCTTTCAATAGAAACAAACACAAAATTAAAGTACTGTTTCTATTCACCCCCCTTTGAGGGGTGAAACACCATGTTTTAATTTTTTTTTCTTTAAAATAAAATAAAATTAAATTAAAAAATTTAAATACTATAAACAAATAGGTCTAACAGAGACCTGTGTTTGGGCAAAAAATTGTGTATCTAGAACAACTACAAATATAAAAAATTTTAAACCAAAGTTGAAAATTAATTCTATTCACCCCGTTTTACGGTAAAATTCTGAGGCGAGCGTCACGGAACTAGCGCCACAAAACGGCGTCGTTACGGGTAGCGTCATATAATAGCGGTTCTTGATATCGATTCACTACTCTTGAACAATTGGTTTCTAGTTATTATATATTTACTCTAAACAGGTTTAAATTAAAAACTGCACAAAAATAGCTAACAAAATATAGACATTAAATGAGAAGTAAAAAGTTAAAAGAGTATCTGTCACTAAAAGATTTGATTCGTAACGATTGTCAAAATTTAATCAAGTCATAACTATCATCCGAATAATTCCATGTAAATACAATTATTATTTTTAAATATATTATTTAGTTTATATAATAATTAAATTTACTATCAAATGATATTTATTTATATTTTATTATTACTAGGTTTGTCATAATTAAATAACGTAGGTATGCGTTGTTAATACGTTAACAGGTGGTGTTATGAACAATCATAATAATTAATTGATTTTGTTTAAAATATAAAATGCTAATGCGATAAAGCATGAAAAATGGTTAACAAAGATATAATAATAATAGTCTCCCGTTTTATACCGCTGTCGCGGCTTTGGGAGTATAGCAGGGTAGTCTGCTATATCTAGGGCCTACGGTATACAAGGAAGGTAACCTGGCCAGTGCTACGCTTCAACCGTCTATTATTACCCCGGGTTTTTACCCAAGGTACTCATTTTTATTCAGGCTGAGTCGACCTGGGGCCTATAGACATTTTTAAAATGTCTAGATGTTCTTGCCGGCGGTAGGATTCGAACTCCGGACCACCGGCTTGCGAGGCAAGCATCCTACCGCTTGCGCTACGCAGGCCCTAGATACAACAAAGATACACCTACAAAAACTGCTGCTGAATAAAAATTTGATTGAAAATATTATGAAATTGTAAAGATAATCGTAAAAACAACAATGTTGTTGATTAATAGAAAGGTTCGAACTAGTCTACAGTACCGCCTACTGAACCATCTTTTTTTGTAATTTATTTATTTTGTTTTCTTTTAAAACAGAGCTGTTAAATATCTTTATTTATAATCGAAAACTCTCATCAGCAGAATCAGTCAAATACTTTACCTTAAATTATACCAAAGTCTTTATTACTGTCTTACACAGCCTGTCAACTCTACCAAAGATGATAAAATTATTTAATACTTAATATATTGCAACACTTTATATTTTCTTGGGCATGTATGTCCAAGCATGTATGTAAAGTGATAAGTATTATCACGATTATATAAATTCATTTAATATCACTAGTTTCCTTACCTTGTCCTTAATATGTCTGTAAATCTGTGAAAACACAAATAATGCAAAATAAGTGATACATTAGATGTTATTTAAAAGTAATAATATAATTCACGACGAATGTAATTTGGAATCAACATTTATTTTCTGAAACGACAAGAAATAGAATTGTAAGAAAATCCGTGGTCTTAGACCATTAAATTAACTTTGTTCGAGGTCACTAAACTATAGAATAAAATAAAGAAAAAATGTTTTTAGAACAAATTAAGAAACACTTAAGAGTTCTCTTGGAACCTGAAATCTAAGAAAAACATTTGAGACTTCAGTAAATCTAAAATTACGAGTATTTATACTCTCAGTCTTTTAGATATCTCACTTTTAAGGTAACTGATGCAGGTGAGATATTTTAAATATCCGTAAATTTCTGATAAGGACTAACCCTTTCGTGTCTTTTGTCGTGTCACACATGATGTTTTTCAGATATCTTTTACATTTAAGGTAACTGATGCGGGTGAGCTATTTTAAATATCCCTAAATTTCTGATAAGGTGTAAATAATTTGTCCCAAAATTGCTCCAGACGTATATAACCGCAAACAATAAAAAACTCATAGATGAAAAATAATATTTCTTCCAATGTTTCTTCCAAATGTAAAACACACATTTAAAAATTTTCATTTTTACAGAGTGGTGCAATCTAAACCTATGGCATATAACACTCAGTGCACCAATATCGCGCCTCCTTCTTTTTTTATCTTCTTCTTTTTCTTCCTCTTTATAAGCAATTCTGCTTGTTCATTGGCGGATTAATACCTCTATGGAAGGTTGTCACTCCATCTTTTGCGCGTTTGTCCGATACTTCTTCTGCCCATTGATGACTTATCTCTTGCTATTTTGACGACACGGGTCTCTTCCATTCTGCTTTATGTGGTTATTCCATTCTTTTTTCTATTTTGTGTCCATTCATTTATACACTGTACGTTACCTTTTGTACACTGGACAAGACATTCTTTTTTATCAAGGCTGCAAACAACGCATCTCTTGGAAGCTCTGCACTTCTTGAAGGTCGAGGTGGAATAACATCTGGAATTTGGCGAGCAAATATCCTCACGGGATAACATTTATTTCTAAATTCACTATACTTAACTGTAAATATTTACACTTTCTTCTAATTACAGTGTCTTGAAGAAGCAATAAAACAATTCCTAAAGCTAGACCAAAAGTCAAAAGAGTGTTTCTGTATCATCCCGGCCAAACTTTCTGACTGCAGCCCTAATAAACTGTGTTGTTTGTTTATATCGACAGTCAATAATATCCAGTATTTCTTGTTGTAACATATCATTTAGTTCCTGGATATTATAATCTAGTTTAATCTAGAGCAAGGGTAAATAGTTTGGGAGAGATGGTGTCTCCTTGTCTTACTACCCGATGTAGTCTTATGGGATTAGTTTTTGTTCTTTCGTCCAGCTTTATCTGCATGGTGGCATTTTCATATCTTCTTCTCATTGCGCCGTCTCCTTTCGAAGGTTGGCGATCCAAATGGCAATTGTAGTTTTGGAAACTGCTGCGCGAAAGATCTCTGCGGATGAGCGGTCGAACCATCTCCTCAGGTCTTTCAGCCACGAGTTCTGGCGTCTTCCTACTGATCTTTTGCCCTGTACTTTTCCTTCCAGTATAACTTGAAGTAATTCATATCTTTCGCCTCTCAGCACATGACCCAAGTATTGCATTTTTCTCTCTTTGATTATTCATAGTAATTCTTTTTGTTTACACATGCGACGAAGTACCTCAACATTAGTAACTCTTTGTACCCATGGAATCCTCAACATTCGTCTGTATATATACATCTCAAAGGCATCTATTCTTTTTTCTACTTCGGAGTCCCTTGTCCAACTTTCACAGCCTTACAGTAAGACAGAAAAAACGTAACATCTGATCATTCGGATTCTAAGCTGTAGACTAAGGTCTGATCTTGTAAAAAGTTTTTTCACATTTTCATATATGTATTTAATTATGTTAGTGTATCTTGAATCTATACGTGCATTTTCTAGAGATTCAAGCACTGCCCATAATTCGGTGGAATCGAATGCTTTATGGAAATCGACGAACGCCATATGAATTGGAACATTATACTCGGTGTATTGTTCTATCACCACTGCTCAAGGCATGTAAATTGTAATTATTGATTAAATTATCTGCCGACAATTGTTCTGAGCAACACTGAGCATCAGGCTTGCGCATCAAGTGTTAAAAAAGTGTCCAAAACTTTTGAAGTTAAATTTGTTGACAACGGTAATTGCAAATAAAAATTGATTATAAAGTAGGATCACAAGAGAAAACCATGCCTGCACTTTGTAAATTACGTCGGAACGAAATGGGTGATTTTAATAGTATATTAAACAACAAGTTCTGAAAAGCAAAGTTTTATTAAACGAATATGCCTTTTGAGTACGAGTGAGCAAAGCGGGCGAGTAATTTAAAAGCTATATGACTTTCATAGAACTGTAATTAAATTATAAGTAAATAACGGCAGATATAAATGCATTACGAAGTTGGTAAATTTCATAGTAGATACCTGTGTAGGACTTTTTAGGTAACTTAGTAACCTAACACGGTTTTTTTGTTTGTGCAATAGCAATTAAAAATTTGTGAATCGAATCTAGTTTAAATTATCATTATCATCATTCTTAATTATTTATAATTTAAAAAGAAATACTCAATCACGAACTGAAAATATTATAAAGGTAGAGGTCATTTTAAAACAGCTGAAGGTAATGTAGTCTGCTTTTCAGGTAAGGACAACGTAAGTGACCATGGTGTTGCAATCATTTTTCCCAAAATTAAGTGAATTAGTAAATACATAAAACGCATTTGTTCAGGATTCAGATATACACTGTAACCTCAGCTGTGCAAGATGAAAATAAAAATTATGTACATCTAAAAGAGAACAAAGTAATTTTACCCCCAACCGATACCTTGTCATCATCCTGGAAGATTTTAATGCCAAAGAAGAGAAATTTGATGAAATTACTGCAAAGGTTATTTGAAATTTTGGACCGGGAAAGGGTTTCTTAATCTCACAATTATCAATACTGTCTTTAATTATCACCTACGAAGAATATACACCACCTGGTGCAGCCTAGAGCCCCAGAGAGTAAAAAATCAAGATACATATATATATATATATATATATATATATATATATATATATGTATATATATATTTATATATTTATATATATATATATATATTTATATATATATATATATATACATATATAATAAAATTTTTTGTCTAGTATCCGTATTATTTAAACCGTATATTATTTAAAATAATTTTCTTGGGTATACGTCAGGTTCTATCGGTCTGGAATTAAAACAATTATATTTTATCCGTCACTTAATATTTCGCCAACTGATTGTTGGCTTCATCAGAAGTGCTCTACTTCTTCTTCTTAAAGTGCCTATCCGTTCCGGACGTTGGCGATCATCACGGCTATCTTCACTTTGCTTATTGCAGCGCGGAACAGTTCAGTGGTAGTCGTGTTATACCACTTTCGCAAATTTTGAAGCCAGGAAATGCGTCTTCTTCCCGGTCCTCTCTTACCATTTACTTTCCCTTGGAGAATCAGCTGGAGAAGGCCGTAACGTTCTTGGTTTCTCATTACATGACCTAGATATTCCAACTTTTTAGTTTTGACGGTCATGAGAATTTCACATTCTTTCCCCATTCTGCGCAGGACCTCCACATTAGTAACTCTGTCAACCCAGGATATACGTAAGATGCGCCTATAACACCACATTTCGAAAGCTTCGAGCCGATTCATAGATGCAACAGTCAGTGTCCATGCTTCCATTCCGTAGAGCAGAAGTGCTCTACAAATTTATTAAAACAAAGAGATAAGCAACATTACAATAAAATTACATAAATATTTACTTACAGAGGTAGAACTATTCACAAAAAAAGACATGACAAACATTTGTTTGACGCTTTCACAATTTGACTGACAATTTTCAAAATAAGTTAATATACACATAAAACAACAAAAAGTGTATAGTGGACTAGATGAGTATCTTACTACCCATGGTATCCGATAAGTAATATATTGGCACTCATTGTTTTAGATCATCTAATAGAAAAAACCACAATCAACCTCCCATTTATAACCTTTCTATACAAATTGGTCGATGACATTATCTGTGCGGTACCAAACGATCAATTCGACACCATCTTAAATAGGTTTAACTCTTTTAATAATAAAATACAATTTACTGTTGAAAGAGAAACTAACAATAGTATACCTTTCTTGGACACTAAAGTAATCCGCACGGAAGACAATCATATAATACTAGATTGATACCAAAAACCTACTGCATCAGGCAGATTTCTAAACTTTTTTTCTAACCACCTAAAAAACCAGAAATATACAGTTCTTGCTACGAAAAATAGAATACTCAATATATGCGACGACCAGTTTCTAAATAATAGTCAGAGCAAATTACTTGAGATATGTATTAACAACGGTTATCCAAAGACACTCCTAAAACAATTAATTTACAACTCTCACTATTATGATGGACCATTGGATAAAGATACTCCACAAAACTTTACATATAAAAGATTGCCCTTTGTTAATAATCTAACAAATAAGATTAAGGCCCTCTTCAAACCGTACAATAACATCAGAATTGGTAGATACAGAGGTATATGTCAAAGATAAGACACCAATAATGTATACTATCAATACAATCTATAAAATACCATGTTCAGGCTGCGAAGGTTGCTATATTGGACAGACAAGCCAATGGTTAAAACAACGTATTACCCAGCACAAAAGTGACTGCCATAAAGGTAAAAACACATGCGCTGTTGTCGAACACTCCATCAATACAGTTCACAAATTGCAATTGTAAAACAAAAAATTGCATTTTTATATGACGCAGGAAAAGAAGAAGGATCCGAGGCAATTGGAAAACATTTTAATTTAGGCGAATCAACTATAAGAGCTATTAGAAAGAATGAAGTTGCTATAAGAATATCTATAATTTCTGGTACAAAATTAAGCGCCAAATTTTCATCTTACTCCAGGGATGTATTATTAGAAAGAACAGAAAGAGCCATCGCAATTTGGATTGAAAAACTAATTCAAAGAAAAATTCCTGTAAGTGGTTATTTAATCCAGGAAAAAGCTCTTCAGTTTTATGAGTTATTGAAACAGTCAGAGCCACCAACTTCCACTTCTCAAGCTGAAGAGAGTGCTACAGCAGATAAAGCAGCAGCAGAAGTATTTCCACAGGAGCTAGTGAAAATTATTGAAGGTGGGGACTATTGTGCCGATCAAGTATTTAACGTTGATTAAACGGAACTGTATTGGAAAAAAATGCCCAACCGTAATTACATCGCAAAGGATGAAAAAACTGCAAGTGGACATAAAGCAAGTGAAGATCAAGTTACATTATTACATACTTTGTAGCAATACATCAGGAGATAGGATGTTGAATCCGCTCTTAATAAATAAATCTCTTAGACCACCTGCTTTAAAAGACAAATATTTACTTTACAAGAAAAACAAGAAAAAGCAGTTGATATTAGAAAATTGATAGAAAACATGATTTAAACTGGAAGAGTATTGAAGATTTAAGCTATATTAAACAAGTTTTACAACGAGACAACTTTGAAAAACATCCACCTGCAGACGAATTTTATAAATAATTAGTTTACTTTTATCAATACTAGTAAAATCAACAGATTCTCCTGTTTTCCTGTTTATCGACACGATATGAATAAATATAGTCCCAAAAACGAATAGAAATATGGAACAGTTTTTTTTAAAGCTTTTGTATGAATTTCTTTCAGATATTCCAAGTAATTTATCATGCAGCCTATTTCTTTTAATTTTTGGAAGCTTTTTTGTTTTTTTCTTGGTTTTATGAAATTTTAGAAGGGTACGGAATGTATCCCTACTTTTTCAAGGCAATTAATGTCTTTTTTTATGCAATTGTATATGCGGTTTTCTGTAGAACGTATCCACAGGATAAAACGAGACTTTACTGTGCTACAAAGTAGTGATGTAACGAATATTCGCATTCACGAATATTCGCATATTTTTGCATATTCGCATTCCCATTCGCATTCGCGAAATTTGTGCGAATGTTTTGCGAATATAAATATGTATAAGAAAAAAAAATAATTTGAAGATTAGGTTAATAAAATAAATATCCATTCACTTCTAAGTTTTTTTATTAAGAAAACTCACTTTATTTTACAAGCTTGGAAAACTATAAAATTAGAAAACAAAAAATAAATGATGCAGTGTAAACAAACAAAAACAAATTATTCTCTGAAACATCATCTTGAAAAAGTCTAAGAATTATTAAACTACAAATTGAAAATAGTCTATGTGTTTTTATTTAAAGAGTTTAAACAAACATAAACAGTTCGACTTCAGTTAGATAAGTTCAGATAAATTTATTAATTCAACAATTTTCAGAACAAGATACATATTATAATGTACACTACACTGTAATGTAATACAGTACATGATTTGTATAATTGTTCTGAAAATTGCAGAATTATTAAATTTATCTGAACTTATCTAACTACACACCTCACGCAAATGAGACTGCCGGCAGTGCCGGAGACAATTAAAATTGCCAAATTAAAAAAAAACTGAATATTCGCATTCGCATTCGTATCCGCGAATGTTGGTGGCATATATTCGCATTCACATTCGCGAATGTTCAAAAACTGACATTCGTTACATCACTAGTCACTGAAGATGGACCGATTAGTCCGAAAACGTTTTGAGTCCTTTTGGGTTTGTAAATATAATTTTAATTAAAAATACCAATTATAACAAAAGTTTTCTATTTCGATGTTCTAGTTCTTTAATCTTTAATTTCAGTTTAGTTATAAAAAAATAAGCTGATCAGCTAAAAAAGCTCCGAGGCAGATTACTGTTTTTTTTAAGACTT
This sequence comes from Diabrotica undecimpunctata, assembly GCF_040954645.1. Taxonomy (NCBI): domain Eukaryota; kingdom Metazoa; phylum Arthropoda; class Insecta; order Coleoptera; family Chrysomelidae; genus Diabrotica; species Diabrotica undecimpunctata. The sequence goes on along the minus strand of NC_092805.1, from coordinate 141,949,119 downwards.
GAGTTTTTGGATTAAAACATTCATGTAGAGTACAAACACAATATATTTCAAGTCGAACTCTCGAAAGATCCACGAGAAAAAACTTTGAAATCTAGAGATATTGTGGACAAAACATTTCTGGTATAATTTTTGGTTCTCTTATGCTCTTAGTATTGTGGTATTATTTTCTTCTTCGATCATAAATACCTTTTTTACAACATATTAGATTCATAGATTTATTCTACTTTTCAGACAATCTTCTAAACTTTGTAATTAGACAAACTTTAGATCAATATTAACAATTTTAGGTTGTCTAAAATGGCTACAATGATACGATTAAATTCGTATTTTAATGGATTCATTTATATTAATATAAAATCGTTTGCCAAGAACGCACAAAACAATATGTTATGCATGATAGTCTCAGTTCATCACACAGTAACATTGAATTAAATCAGATTTGTCTAATCTTTATTAACTTAACTCCACACTTCATTAGACAAAACAATTTCCGCTCCTCATAAAATGTTGATAGACCGGAGTGTATTGGGTTTGTTGTCGCCCTTTCAGGCCAGTAATTGCCTTTACGACTCTGTCACTTGCATTCAAAATGATGTTCTCTTTTTTTTATTAGATGTATAAAAACACAGTCAAAGTTTGATCATAAATAGAAACACAGTCGGGCTTTTGTAAAAATGTTGACAGATTGAAACGAAACAGGAGATATCAATGGTACCTACATTCCATTTCTTACTATCGGTTACTCAGGAATGTATTGGACATTCAATAACTTTTTAATGTATGAGTATTATTACCATTCCTTCACTCCTTGAGATTATGTCCATCCCAACTTTAGTTACATTCGCTTACGCTCACATTGCTTGATTTGCACAAATTGCAAGTGCACTCAAAAAAGACTTGTGTCGTTTAGAAAAAACAAATATCGAAAAACCATTAATAAAGTATTACAAAAGATGTCTATTAGATTATAACAGATAGCAAATAACGGTTATATGTTCAATCAAAATCATTTTTTTCCCAAAACCGATAATTTCTTCGCAAAAGCCGTGAGATATCGTCTTATATCTTTCGAACAGATAGGCGACACAAATGATAACGGAAGAAAATCATGCTACCTAGCAGCAATAACAAACAGTTACATTATAAACATAAATTTCAAGCACAGAAGAGAAGAGGGAGTAACAAGGCTGATACCTGGCGCAATGCATAGCAATCAGATCACATACTATCCTCACATCACATAATATCCAAAAAATAGGTAACAATATAGTGCATGACGTCAGATCGTATAGAGGAACAAACGCGGACATGGATCAATTTTTAGTAATAGAACAAATAAAAACACAGTCACAGTTACCTTTTCCAGACAGCCGAATGAATGATACTGAATGCTACGAGTCGCTGACTTTGTTGTCTTTGAGATCTTGTACTTTGTTGACACCAAAATCATTTCAGAGCTAGCAGAATTCAGGTTAGGAAATTCATGCTGCAGCCAAACACTTTGTCTTACCTATTGAAGATGGTTTTGAACGGTAAAAAATACCAGTTGTTGCCGTTAACTGCCGCTTATGATGCAGTTAACCATCAACGGCTTCTGGCAAAACTATATTAAACCAGAAAGGATTTCCAACTCATAAGGTTGGTGGAATATCTTCTTCAAAACGGACGTTTCTACAACCTTCCAGTCCAAGAACAGTCCAAGATGGTGGGACCAAAAATTGACTTTCCTCAGAGAAGAGTCCTGGCGCCGATGCTATATAATAGACCATCGACCAACCCATAAACAAAGGACCAACCCACAAACTAACAAACAAAACAGTTAATTCACGCTGATGATACAACTATGGCATCCCAGAGAAGAACCTTTAATGCATTCAAAGAAAAACTAACAAATCCTTTAGACTAGAAGACTTAGAGCTATACTATGATGAAAACCATCTGAAATACAATCTCACAAAAATAAATATGAGGGTTTTTCAGATCACAAATAAATAGAACGCTGGAGATGGAACAGCGCAGCGTGACAAGATACACGCTAGATCACGACATTCGACTAGATAGGACTCTATCTTACCGATAACACAGTCAAAGGTTCAGGAAAAAAGTAAGTGCAAGGAATAACATTATCCGAAAACCAACTAATACAAAATAAGGAGCATAACCATACACTCTCCCTACCTCTGACTAAGGATTATGTTTTGCGGCCGCGGAATCTGCGCAATTAAACATCTATGATCATCAAGCTCAGCCAGGCAGACTAAGTTCTCTGAAAAGCTTTCTGAAAAATTCAAAATGTGTCCCCGAAGTGTCTGCAACGAACCAAACAAACTTATGGCAGCGTTAACTACCACAAAACACTCTACCCCGTCATCAATCCATCCAGCGTTGGTGTTGAGAGTAGTTGGAGTTAATAGTTGATCTCCCAAAAATTGGAAATTGGGTGCTACTGTTTGGTCTGTGAGCACAGTACGATCTCAATATAGCTTGAGGTTGTCATTTTCAAGCACTTCAGTTTGAACGGTGTTGTGTTATATACTGCAAAAATTGCGCGATGTTGAAGATGGTGTTTTTGTGCCTTTGTGAGGTGTGTTCGTTCTTTTCGCTTAAGATTTTCTATATCCTTTTGGTTCACTTAACAATAAGAAATGATTAGCTAAGCGTGGAATATGCGTAGGTGTTTAGTGCCTTAAACAAGTGTTTACTGTTAGGGTGTGAACGAAGCAATGTTTCACTCTTCTTGTAAACTAAGTAGTTATCTCAGTATTCATTGGCTTATGGTTGATCTTCCACGCTTGCTTTATTCCGAGTTATTTATACATATCAATTTCACTTATGGCCTCGATGTTCTGGTCATTTTACATATCGAATCCGCAGGGCTGAACCTTTCTTTTGATTATATATAAGACACGGCACTTGTCAAGACCGAAGTGCATACTAATATCATTAGAGAAATTTTCTACTGTTTTCAGCGTCTGATTGTGGTCGCTTTGAGTGGAAGCCAATAATTTAAATCATCCATATACAATAGATGATTAAGCTTTGCCATAATAGTAGTGTTATTTTTGATGCTAAAACCTGTGTCAGTTGAGTTCAGTAGCTGGGAAAGGGGGTTCATCGCTAGATGTATTTGGAGATGCATTTTTGTCTTTCAATCTATGTTTTAGACATTATATGTTTTAAAAAAGTCTCTATGTAATCATCGACTTTATATATTTTTGATATATCTATAAGCCATTCATGAGGCACTGAATCAAACGTTTTCTTGTAGTCGATGAAAGCAGTAAAGAGATTATTTTTGTTTTGCTATATGGAACCCTTAGTGCATCCTTTTATTGAGGCTCTATGATATTGTTTAGAGCACGCCAGGCTACACAGGATGTGACCAATTTATAGAGAGTTGGAAGACAAGTAATTGGGCGATACTTAGTTGGATCTTGGGTTTTATTTTGATCCTTTGTATTAAATAAGTTGCTTTCTGGGTTAGGAAAGATAATATTTCCCGCGGATTAGAAATATTGTGGTTAATTAATGCTAATAAGCACTCATAAGTACTCCAGAACTTCTTAAGTCAGAAGTTTTGAACATCGCCTGGTCCAGGAGATTTCCAATTATAAAGCTCTTGGATAATATTTAAATTTTCTTCAGTAGTGAAGGATTCGTAGGGAGCAGTAACGTAGTGTTGACAGTTGTGCGTCGTATCTTCAATTCAACCAGCATTGGTGTTAAGAGCAGCTGGTGTGGAAAGTTGATTTCTTCAAAACTCATGAATTTCTGTTTGGCTTGGGTACGATTTATTGTCACTTTTTGCAGTAGAATTGAGTTTTCGATAGGACACCTCGGCATTCTCAAAAAGCGTACTGGCGGATTTCCGTTTGTTACTAGTTTTGTATCTCCTTAGTCGGCCCGAATAAACGGAAAGTTTCTGTTTTAATGTATCCAGGCAACATTTTCTTTATTATTATAATTATTATTCTTTATAGTATAAAAATTAACATTTTTCTAAATATAGACGATTTTTTATTAAACATTTAGACACTATCATGGTATTACCATTTCTCTTTTCGTATCATTTTTTAATATGACTCATAATACGGAAAGTATGTTACGTACAAAAATGTCTGCTACTGACCTGTAAGATTGCAAACTAATAGGATCTTGTAACAGACTACAAAACGTATGTGGCAACACTGTTATCGAACAGCCTTGCTTGGAATTCGACTATATGATTGTGGTTCTAACCGGATATTAATTCTTAAGTTGACGATTTCTTTCTTTGTCGTTTACTTTGATATCATTAACATGATGAGCTTTTGTATAATCAGATTTCTATATAATAAACTACCTATATTAATTAGGTAGGCAGACAATGAAAGTTATGCGGAAGTAAGAAGAAATGTCATTACATTGTTAAAAAATTATTCTCTTATATGTGTAACGATCAAGAACCTAAGTATATTTTTAGAATAATTAATCAAGTGGAGACTTTATCTATAAAATATAAGAGATAAATTAGGATGGTTAATTATACGAATACAACAGTTTTTTTTTTAATCCGGAATTTGTCACTTATTCGGATTTAGCTTACAATTTTAAGAAAATAGTCTTAAAGCAAGGAAGTCCATCTGGTTCCGTCTCTTGTTAGCTGACATTTTTGAATCTGATTATTATAGAGGCCTTTCTGTTGAAATTAACATTCCAGTGAAAACGGCAATTTAAAAAACTTTGTCCTAGTTATTTATTTTCGAGCATTTTTTTCATCAACCAACAAACAGTACTGGTTAAATTTTACAGCCGTAAAAAAAGTGTACAGTTGTAGCAAAGTATAGAGGAATTGCAAGGTATATTCAACATTTGATTATTTGTAATCGTTAGCATTAGTATAAATATGTAATATATGTAATACTGAAAGTAGAACTTGGGAATCCGCACATAACTTATTAATTTCAAAGTAATTTTAATTATCTACCTGTTGCAGATACTATGTTCGACAATTTCCTCTGTATTTTCGCAAAATCTGTTCTTTTGTTTACTTTGGCCATTTTACACTTTTTTTAAGCTCTAATCATTTTGTGCAATGATTTAGAAAGTTAGTCTTATTGCTCGCCTTTGACCAGGAATAATTTGTCGAAAGTTGCACAAGTTTTTTTCCTATCTTCAGCGATAAGGGTTTTTCGGAACACCTCAAAATGGTTTTGGGCCGATAAAAACAGTACAATCTTCTTTAGCAAAACTATCAGCAATGTATTCACCAAAAATTATCTTTATGCCCTAACACCCATAAGAAAGTTACTTTATGGTGCTTCGCTAATTGTTTAAGAGACTGTTTGCAGTTCTAAGCTGTTACGGACTCATAAGTTATAGACTGTTGCGTCTATAGTGCAACTAGGCTATAAGAGATAATTAATATTTTGGCCAAATTTTGGCGTTTGTTCATTCACTCTTAAACACAAAAACTATTACTAGAAATTCCGTTTGAAATATATAGTGGTATTTCCGAGGGCTATTGACACTCCAGTATTAGGACCATTAACCCCTACAGGGTACCTACTTACCCGTGTAGAACGGTTCCTACTTCGGGTATTTGACCTTTAAGTGTAAGTGGTGGCACCTCTTATGATTTGAGAAAATTTGTGTGATGTTAAATATCCGCAAAGGTAGAAATTAGAAGATTAGTTAGGTTAGGTTTAATACGAGTGGGCGCTAACCTTAACACTTCTATGAAGTCGTAGGGTTCGAATTGATAATGCTCAAATGTATTGAGTCTTATTATATCCAACTCTGGGCAGTTGCATACAAATCTGCACTTTTTGTCAATCCGATTTTATACGTGCCCATATATGAGTAGTTAGACAGGGTGAATTATTGAATGGCGACCAAGAGCAAACCAGAGAAGTCCTCAAACCAGATGGAGTGACGACATCAAGCGAATGGCTGGTCACGAATGGATGCATAAAACAACAAACAGAAATGAATGAAAAATAGCCGTTGATGATAAGACAGGGATGTGTCAAGGCGTAAACATCGACAGCATGAGATAAGGCGATGATACGGTTATTATTGTGGATTCCGACGACTGGACGACTCATCGATAGGACCAACTCGATCTGTGAGCAATTTGTTTGTTTATCAAAATACTGCGTCTGGTCGACTCTCCTTCACAAATAATATGAAGGCCTTAAAATGCGGATCTACCAGAGGATCCTCAAGATTTATGGACATCGCATACCTCAAATGAAACTTTTCAATACAGTAAAAGTTAGGAAAACATCATACCTAGACCACGTTCTGAGAAATAATAAGTACCAATATTCTTAACTACTAGTGAAAGGAAAGATCGAGAAAAAGAGAGAACTAGAAAGGAAAAAACTATTCTGGTTAAGAAACATCCGACAATCAACAGGGCTAAATTTTAAAGAGGTAATAAGAACAGCTAAACGTTTTTTTAGCCATAATGTCCGTTATACGTCGATCATGTTAGTTTCGTTTTAGGCAAAAAATTAGTCAAAGAATAGAAATTTTGTTTTTCATGTCTGTAGGGATCTGCATGTTAGTTTGATTATAGTCTAAAGGCACTTTATTGAGTGATCCTCCTTACATGTATATGCAGTGGGGAGATGTTTAGCCTTACCGTTAATGCTGCAGTGGAGCACGATTTCATTGCATTTGTCATTCCTAAGGAAGCCAGTCTTTACAGTTTTTGCAACTCGTTTTTTGTCTTTAGTAGCGTTCTTTTGTGTTACCAAACTAACGCAGACTAAGTAATTATAGATCTGTCAACCGACAAATTATTTCAAGTTTCAAATTCTATGACGTTTGTGGAAGACTACGGCTGCATATTCCAGTGCGAAATGTCTATCTTGTGCAGTTCGAAATAGTAAATGTTAGTCCAAATCAGTCCAATTTATGTTTTTAAACTGTGAATGTTTGCGTCTTTCCAGTCCTATCTTGCTTTCTATATTCACTTCGATAATTAACTTTAGGGCCTGCGTAGCGCAAGCGGTAGGATGCTTGACTCGCAAGCCGGTGGTCCGGGGTTCGAATCCCACCGCCGGCAAGAACATCTAGACATTTTAAAAATGTCTATAGGCCCCAGGTCGACTCAGCCTGAATAAAAATGAGTACCTTGGGTAAAACCAGGGGTAATAATAGACGGTTGAAGCGTAGCACTGGCCATGTTACCTTCCTTGTATACCGTAGGCCCTAGATATAGCAGACTACCCTGCTATACTCCCAAAGCCGCGACAGCGGTATAAAACGGGAGACTATTATTATATAATTAACTTTAAAGGCTTCGCTTACAAATCAACTCTTTTTCTGTATTGATCATTTAAAGAATTTCGTCTACATTATTTGTCCAGGGTCTTCTATAAATTCCCATTTTAAAGGCTTATAAGCATCAGTATTTACTTTAAGTGTCCAGGTTATTTCGGTAATTAAAAGGTTATATACCAAGCAGATTTCAGGTTCTGACTCCTTTCTTATTAATTTTGGGGAATTTCTTGTATTATGTCAATGAGAATGAAGTTGATTTGTTTTATAGTGATTCTAATAATATTTTGTACATATAAAATTGTAACAGAATTCTAACCTGGGCATAGGTCAACATGGTTTCGGAGCTTTTAAAATATATAACGATCCTATTATGAACTCCAGCTCCAGGATACAATGTTTGTTTGGATTATCTCAACCAAGTGTTTATTTCAACTAAAGCCTCAGCCTGGCAGAATTCAACTACTCTGCTTGCTCGTTCATTTTCTACTTGTACATCTTATTTTCTGACATATGATGTTATTTACTTCTCCCTGTTCCATTTGCTATTAAAATCGCTTATAATAAATAAAATAAAATAATAAAGTACCTGTGTGTTTGTATATATTTAAACATATTGTTTATTTATCTATAGCTTTGCCATAAAGGGACTATAAAACGAAAGTTCACGTTACGTCGCATAAATTCTGGTGACGTTCAAATAATTAAATTGCTTTATTTGGACGTATTCACAACGAAAGCCAGATGTTCGTAGCGTAGCTCACGACTTCGGGGTTTAAAGGTTTTTGATTTTTATGCTTACTTGTTAACAATATCAGGATTTCAACTGACTAGGACAACTTTAGTGATTATCGGGTGCATGGTCTGAAACAGTTTTATCAAACAATTCCAGGTATATAACAATATAATGCGTAAAAAGCTTGTCAAGAAAACTTAAAAGAATAGGAAATAAATTAAATATTGCAGCCACATTTAAAAAAGATCTAATTTGTATAAGATTAAATTTGTAAATGAACTTTAGCAATATATAATAACAAAATAATGAAAACAATTACTTTTCTAACCTTCAAAACAGTCGGGAAGCAATATTACTTTCAATTTACCCGCTAACCAGGAACGTACTTTCCCTGCTAGCATGTGTCAATTACCTTTTTCTAAAACACTGCAATTTTATCATTATTATCGTTTTTTTTTTAGATCGTTTTAAAACTAAATTGGAATCATTCTGTATTTATTTCAATAGACAAACAACAAAATTATTTGGAATTATAAATATCACCAAAAAATATAATATGTATTTGGTGATTAAAATATAATATATTTTAAATTTTTGAGTTTTTGACATTTTTTTTTTCTTTGTTGCAGGTAATACACAAAATTTCATTTCGAAAATTTTACTAATGTAAGTAAATTTGTATATTTAAATATGTATATTCTTTTCTTACGATAAAGAAAGTAATAAAATAAAAAAATTTAATAAATTAATATATTATAGGACAAAAATCATTATTATTTTATTTCGATGCTTTTTTTATTTTTCGTTATTATATATATATTATTGTGATATTTAAAGTCTTGGTGCGCCAAGCAATAATTAGCTAATTAATTTTTTTGATTAATTAAAATTATCTAGATGATATGATTATGACTCTATCACAATTTTTAATTCTTTTATCTCAGGGTTAAATTCGTGCTTCAATATCTATGCTATTACATGCGAAAGGTAAGGTCCAGAGAATGCCGGAATAATAAAAAACACATATGATCTAACACTATATATTGAAATAAAAATAATGAAATAATTCACACTCAAAAGTTTTCAATAAACAAATCTCATATAATGATTCTCAAAATTTTGTTCTCCGTACGTGAACAATCAAAATTAATGGTACAAATAATATTAATTGAAATCTCAAAATCCCAAACTATTCTAACTCTCCTAATCAAAATATTTATATCCTTTCTAAATTAAGTGTAAAAATTGTGTTATCAATAAAAGAAAAACTGCAGAAAACAAAAATATCTCTCTCTGATGATGAGTGGTCCAAATCCTTGTTCCTTGTAGACTATATTATCTCTTCAAATTAGGATAGCCTTTCTCCTCTCGATAAACTGAATCTCTCGTTGGCCCGAGTGAAAAATGACTCTTGGAATATCTTCTCTTTACGATAAACTGAATCTCTCGTTGGCCTGAACAGTGACTCTTGGAATATAAGTAGAAAAATATGACTTACAATATTTTGCTGCTTCAGCTTCTGTCAGATACACTAACTCCACAAAAACTCACTAACATTCAACACTACTGCTTGCTACATCTCGGGAACAGCCAGAGAAGAACAATCACTGTTCGTCTTACAGACTTGGAAACCAACTGATTATCTTTTCTCTCTCCTCAATCTCGCTAAACTTTTTCCTACATACTTATTCCACCTTTTTCAATCTCCGCCAATCAAAACTCGTCACAATTCCCCCATTTTTTCATTTCGATAACAAACAAATTTTTACCTATAATTATAAAATTTCCTAAAACTTATTTACAAATAATATTTTCTATAATTCTTAAAAACTAACAAAAACCTCTTTCTAAAATCTCTTCTATTTGTCTCTAATCACTGCATTAATGTATTTTGGAAAACTTGTTTCAATTGTCTTTGGATTTCACTTAAAATTATGCGGGTCACTCAAGTATAACAAAGAAATAATTTATGTATAGCTTACATTTTGTTTAGTACAGGTAATCCAAGAATTTAATAACTTTCCTTCTTTGAAATGTTTGTTGTTTATTATCTTACTTATCTGAATTATTTTAATGTTTTTGAACTTTGAAATATTTTAATCAACCCAATATTTTCTTGATTTTACATATCATAACAATATATATATATATATATATATATATATATATATATATATATATATATATATATATATATATATATATATGTATATATATATATATATATTTGCAATTCATTTTGGTTTTGCTTTAAAAAAATTGTTCCCACTCTAGCCGTACATATCAAATGAAATGAAAATCTCTAGCAAAATAAACAGTTTATCATAAACATTTTAAAGTACAGTCGATCCGCCGGATCTTTGCACAAGTATGACATTATTCACGAATTATTTTTTAATTTTCCATCTCTTTTCTACTCACATAAACTAAAACGATTAACTTAAGCCGCTTGTCCATACACAACACCATGCATTGAACAAAGGTACCAAATGTGAAACTTGTGAGGAACATTAATTTTTTGTGTCTGGAATGCTTTTTTGTAATCATCATATTTGTGATAGAAAATGAATGTTTTTTTATTTTTTTCTTTCTTTTAATATGTAAACTTAATGTTTTAATGTATGTTACTTAATGTTTGTCATTTGAATAATCAAGGTTGCCGTGTTACTATGTATGTGATAAATAGTATAAAGCGGTATAGCTATACTCCAGTTGTCTAGAGACGAAAATGCCACTGAACCTCTAAAAATGTTACGAACGAGCTGAATTTTGCAGAGAATATTAATTTTGAGACACCAAAAAAGATGCAAACAAGTTTACCACTTCTACCTCCGGACTTTCAGTAAAGGTAAGGAGTTCAGCTTTCGTATGCTATTCTCGTATTTTGCCTTAAACATACTCAGATTTTATACAGGTGTTAAATAAATAAACGTGGCGCGATTTTTGCCATTTTATGATTCTCACGAGATCAATACAATCTACTCCTTTTATTGACTGGCCACTATGAAGTTTAGATTACTAGAGTCTAAAATTTAAAACCTTTAGCATGAAATTTTAGTTTTGAGTTTGGACAACAAATGTAAGGCATTTGAAATATGCTTAAAAAACGCTGGATTTAAACTTTTACATACCAAACGATCTAAAACATTTAAAACTTTTTTTTCAATTACACTAGTACTTTTTTCAAAAGAACAAAACTTCTGCAATAAACTACACCCAAAACCGTCTCCTTAAATGCATTTCCCTTGACGTGTGATCGTTTGTAATGTAAAACATTAAACTCTGCGTTTCCTATTCATATTTCAAATGCCTCATATTTGTTGCCACAACTCAAAATTGAAATTTCCTGTCATAAGTTTTAAAGATTGATCTCTAAAAATGAAAATTTTACTACAACTAGTCAATAAAAGTGATTAATTTTATTGATCTCACAAAAATCGTAAAAAATGGCGAAAATCGCGCCACGTTTATTTATTTAACCACCTTTATAAAAAATTTAGTTTATTCGCGACAAAATACAAAAAACGCATACGAAACCTGCACTCTTAACCTTTACAACGCATCTTGATTTTTGTCGATAGGACACTTGGATCAAAAGATATCGAATTTTTACCGTCGAGCTGATACAAATTTTATTGAACATTGATTTCGCGAGCATAAATGACATTCAAAATCGACGGTAGCTTCAAGCTTTCTATCTACGAGAACGGTACATTATACAGAAAAAATGCTCATAAACATTTTTGTTTATAAGCATTTTTTTATTTGAAACATTTTTTCTACAGTGTACAGATTCTTGGTCGATTTTTTTTTGCCTTTTTTTTGCCCGGGAGTAGAAGTAAACTTTTTTGCATCTTTTTTGGGGTCCCAAAATTAATATTCTCTGCAAAATTCAGCTTGTTTGTATGATTTTTAGGGATCAACTCTCTGATAACTGGACTACTAATAAAATCGTAATAAAAAATGTAAAAGGTAAAAGAAATAATAAGTTAGACTTACTCACAATCAATTTAATTTAACTAATCGGACGACCGGTTTCGCTTTCTATAATATGCAAAGCATCTTCAGGTCACGATACAAAGTTAAAATGCTGAAAATAATAATCCCATATTAGGGTGTTGTCTAATAAAGATAAAACATAGGTAGATGATATAAATTATATAAATTACAGTAATTATGCCAATATTACATGTCAGTGGTTTTATAAATGAATAAAATGTTTAAGCAGACAAGGTAAGACCCACAAATTGGTAACATAGTCTATTAAACTGTAATGAATTAATAAATAAACAAATAAATAAACATTACTTACATGCCGGTACTCTATTAATTGGTGGTTGAAAGAACATGGTTCAAACTATCTTGGATTGTTGATTGGAGAACTCAGGTCAACTATTGTAATTGTTTAACAGTAAACGGGGAAGTTCTTGAGGAGACAGATTTTATCCAATGAAGTAGAGATAGGTGAAATGTATTGTTTGTTTGATGAAAGTAATGTTCTATACCATTAAGTTCTTTAAAGTTATTTTACTATTTACTTTCTTTTTACTTCTTCTTTTTACGTTCTTTACTTTAAATAACTTTAAAGAACTTAATGGTATAGAACATTACTTTCATCAAACAAACAATACATTTCACCTATCTCTACTTCATTGGATAAAATCTGTCTCCTCAAGAACTTCCCCGTTTACTGTTAAACAATTACAATAGTTGACCTGAGTTCTCCAATCAACAATCCAAGATAGTTTGAACCATGTTCTTTCAACCACCAATTAATAGAGTACCGGCATGTAAGTAATGTTTATTTATTTGTTTATTTATTAATTCATTACAGTTTAATAGACTATGTTACCAATTTGTGGGTCTTACCTTGTCTGCTTAAACATTTTATTCATTTATAAAACCACAGACATGTAATATTGGCATAATTACTGTAATTTATATAATTTATATCATCTACCTATGTTTTATCTTTATTAGACAACACCCTAATATGGGATTATTATTTTCAGCATTTTAACTTTGTATCGTGACCTGAAGATGCTTTGCATATTATAGAAAGCGAAACCGGTCGTCCGATTAGTTAAATTAAATTGATTGTGAGTAAGTCTAACTTATTATTTCTTTTACCTTTTGAAATGGACTCACACAAGCAACACATTCATGATTTAAAAAATGTAAACTTTATACGTCAGTTACCTACCCATAGGTATTGCACTCTTTGAATATATACACATGGCTCCTACCAAAACCTTAAGTGTGTATCTAAAAGTATACACGCAGCGATTTTGACCCTCGCGTTATTATACTTTTGGATACAGACGGCGGTCAAAGTGTTGTGACTTATTCTAAATAAAAAAAGCAAATTTGATATTAGTTTTAAAGATAAGACCATAAATTGATCTGTTCTATTGCAAATCTGTAGAATAAAATATATTTACACGTTTTTGGTAATATAATTGGAATACTATAATTATACTTTCAATAATTTCGATTAAAAAGTAAGGTTATAAAATATCAAATGAAAATTGGTTTGTATTTCTCTCGTTTAACTATTAATCAATTTTTGATTTATTGAGGGATTATCGCCATTTAACGTTGTTGCAACTAAATCGGGACAATTTAATCTATGAATAAATTTAATCTTTTAAAATGCTCTACTTTATTGGTTTATTAATGGTGCATACATATATAGACGTATAGAAAAATATAGAACCCGAAAAATTTTAACACATTTTTGTACTTTTGCCTCGCAAAGGTCAAGCCATTTAAAGGATGCTGTGTTTCGAAAATAAAAGAGATTTGATTTCTGGTCAAATTATTATTTAACACAAAATTGGATATTTACATTAAAAAAGCAGAAGTGAGATTCAACTTTCCTGTCATCAGCTGAAGCCGTAATAAATATAAAATGGTTCGTTTCATTATTTATTATTTAAATACTGAATAAATATTATATACACAGCAAAATTGAAATAACTTTTAAAAGTTATTAAAACCTTAAAAACCCTAAAAAACTTTTTTTAAAACACAAAAATAGTTGTTTTACCATTAAAAATATTTTTTAATGTGCTTCATTGAAGAACGCTGGATATAATGAAGTTTTTCCGTCACATTCTTCACAGTATGTTTTAATTTTTTTAACTTTTCTATCGGTCTCTCTACTAATCATGCTTCTTCTTAAAATTTTGCCGCATCATGTACACTTTCTTCTCCTTTTATTATCAACATCGCTTTGCCTGAGTGTATAGTATTTTTTGGATGTAAGTGGTCGTGATGGTTCCAAATTTTCTCTATTTGCCAATGTCTTCAGTCGAAGAGCTCCAGTCTGAAGTCAAGGATAGTTAACTTGTCGTTTTTTTTTCACGTTTGCTATTATTTAGCAATCAAGCATTGACTACTGCGGTATTAAATATTAATTCCACTGCCACTTTCCGGTACCACTTCAGTGTTTTGAGTATTGGGCTCTGGTAGGAAGCCATTTGATCGCTAAAATCAACACCCTTTTTCACAACTTTGTATGGTGATGTATTCTTTTTTCTTTTTACCTGAGTCAACCAAAATACAATTATGATGTTGGAAGCATTCAAACTGGTCTTTTGTTAACCTATTTTATCACATTAATAGAACCCAGTTGTCTTTCCATGACGTCACTTTGCTTGAGTTTTCAAGAATAGAACACTAGGCAAACCTTTTTGTTTTTTTTACTGTACCACAAATTATTGTCTTATTCTTTTTCAAGAATACAGGGCATAGCTTTTTCCACATCTCGGGATGTCTTCTTAATTCTTATTTCTAATATCTTTGTCTCCGGGCATTGATTGTATGCATTGAGTTTGAGTTTTATTTTAGCTAAGAGGAAAATTTGATATGATCCACATATCACCTACAAACATAAGACATAGTATAATTTAAATATTTATATACTTTTAAAATCAGCATGAAACAAGCAGTAAAAAATATTTTACCGGTTATAAATCTTTTTTTATTCCAAATTGTAGTATTTTTTGGCAACAAGTTTGGTTTACTGTAAGTTTGTGAATTTGTTGGATTTTCTTTCCTCAAAGTTTGAGAACCGCTGCTCTAACATTCATATAGTTCATTAGGCGTAACAGCTGTCATTTTAGATATCACTGCAAGGTAGATAATGAGTCAGAAAATATTTTTAAAACCCAACGCACGCAAAAAGAATAAGTAGGTCTTTCTTAAACGTGGTTTTGATTATCTCCTATTTAACATATGGTTAAACACAGCATAACACATGCAGAATAAATAAACTTTACAATTAAAGTAAATTGAAAATCAGAAATGCACTATAATCATATTGTTAAACTTATTGCAACGTGATAATAAGAAGAGTACGGTTTAATTGATAGAAGCATAATTAAATTAATCAATATTTAAAGATCGAACAATTGTTATGGCTCTGACTTACTCTGACTGGCACCTCGAAGAATAAATGGATAATAAACAGCCTTCATTCGTTTCTTAATCGATGATTGTTAGATCTGTCGCTCACAGTAACTCTTGCAAATTAATTAATTTACAAATAGGTTAAAAATATAGAAAAAAAAAAGATGGTACAGTAGGCGGTACAGTAGAATCTTTTATTGACATATTTTCTTTTAATTTTTCACTTCTCGTTTAATGTCTGTATTTTGTTAGTTATTTGTCAGATAGTTTTTAATTTAAACCTTCTTAGAATAAATACATGATGACTAAAAAGTCGAATTGATTGAGATTAGTGAATCGAAGTAAAGGACCGCCATTTCGTGACGCTACCCGTGACGCCTTCTAGTGGCGCTAGTTCCGTGACGCTTGCCTCAGCATTTTACTATAAAGAAAAAGTAATATAGCATAGAAGCTACGTTTCAAAACAATTTGTCAAAACAGCCCGTTTTATGCAATATAGCCATTCTATTTTCTCAAATCTACAACAATTTATTTAATTTGTTTTATCTTATCTTGAATTATTCCGCAACCTCCGCAATGTACTTATAACCTTTAAATATTAGTGTATAGGACTGTAAGATGAACTATATAAATAGTACAATAAAGAATAAAGAATACAGCAGTGACACACACAGGTGAACTCTAAAAACCCGAATATGTTTTATTAGCATAGGGAGTGCATTTTAAACTTTTTTTCTGACATTTTAATCTTCTAAAGCTTACTTACTTACTTACTTACTAGCCAACGCCCACCCTTGGCATGTTAGCCATTTGGTGGCGCGCTGACCAGTATAGACGAGCCGTTTCTCGTAGGCGATCTTCATCCTCCTCGGGTGGGTCTGTTTTCAGGGCTGGGCACTCTGGAAGGTGAGCAGCATCCATCTGGGGCTGATCACATAGTGGACAGTTGTCATTACACTACACTACACTAATGGGTCTCGACAAGTTGCGAGGGATTGGTGACTCTATTAAATTATTAAGTGCAAGCTTAATCTTCTAAAGCGATCTAGAGTATACATACCTAAACAATTTGCGGCAGGCGAAGTTATAACATTGAAACACAAATATTTGTTGAATAAAATTATCAAAAACATTATCACAATCCGTAAAAAATCATTATTGCCTACACTCGACAGCAGTGTTCATTGTTGTAACGTGTCAAAATAACGGTTGTTATCAGATAAATGGTAAATTTAGCAACGAATT
The DNA here is from genome assembly GCF_040954645.1 of Diabrotica undecimpunctata. Classification (NCBI taxonomy): domain Eukaryota; kingdom Metazoa; phylum Arthropoda; class Insecta; order Coleoptera; family Chrysomelidae; genus Diabrotica; species Diabrotica undecimpunctata. The sequence continues at coordinate 141,932,456 of NC_092805.1, read as the reverse complement.
AATTTCCTCGAATTTTGCCTTGCATAATAAGTTGCAATAATGACTATTTTGGACCTCCCATCACATGTCCTTAAGTACTCAAGTAACATCAAAATTCAAAAGCGGCCAACTTATTCAGATGCATTTGTTTCAATGTTCATGTTTCCAAGCCATAAAGAAGAGTAGTGAATACGTAACACTGAAGCATCCTTAGGTGTATACCTAACCTTATATTCCGACAACAAAGAAACTTTTTAAGTTTAACGAATGATGCACGTGCTATTTCAATACGTGTCTTAATTTCCTTTTTTTTGGTCTACATTTGATGTTATTCATGTTTCTAAGTATTTGTAGGTATCTACACTCTCAATTACAGTATCTTTTACAACCAATTGTACGTTTACATCTGCTGATTTAGACATGATCATGCATTTAGTTTTCTTCAAATTTATCTTTAGTCCGTGTTGATGACAGCATTCATTAAGGCGTTGCATTACATTTTCGCCATTAATAGATATACCTTCTATTGAATCTGAGAGTGATTCTTTAAATACCGCTTCACTGTAGACATTGAAAAGTACTTTGGACAGCACGTAACCCTGGCGGACTCCTCTCAGTATTTTGATATCTCGGGTGTTCTGATTATCAAATCTTACGACAAATTACTTACTTACAATAAATTACTTCTTTTTCTTCTTCAAGTGCCATCTCCTCGGTGGAGGTCGGCGATCATCATAGCTATTCGGGCTTTTGAGACGGCTGCTCTGAAAAGTTCATTTTATGTATTGTACATCCGTACCACTCTCTCAGGTTGCGCAGCCATGACATTCTACGCCTCCCTATGCTTCTCCTTCCTTGGATCTTTCCCTGCATATTCAGTTGGAGCAAGGTGTATTTCTCTCCACGTGTAATATGTCCGAGATATTCTAATTTTCTTGTTTTAATTATATTTAAAATTTCTATTTCTTTATTGATCCTTCTCAGAACCTCTTTGTTTGTGACGTGTTCTGTCCACAATATTTTCAGAATTCTTCTATACACCCACAGCTCGAATGATTCCAGTTTTTTCTTTGATGTCGCATTCAAGGTCCAAGATTCCATTCCATAAAATAAAGTCGAAAAAACATAGCACCTCGCCAACCTAACTCTTAATTCCAATAATTATAAATCCCTTGTACATAACACTCTCATCATTTTGTTGAAATTTGCTCTAGCCTTTTCTATTCTGATTTACGGTCAATTACAAATACTGTCAAATTTTCATATTACGACTGTCAATATTTTTGCTTTGTAATATATCTACAAGCTTTTTATGTTAAACCTTATCAAATGCCTTTTCATAATCTACAAAACATAAGTATATGTCCTGATTCATGTCCATGCATCTCTTGGTCAGCACATTCAAGCCGAACAAAGCATTTCTTGTGCTCGTATAATTTCTAAAGCCAAATTGTGTGTCACTAATTTCATATTCAAGAGTTTTAACAATTCTTCTAGGTATTATTTTCAAAAATGTTTTAAGTGTATGACTCATTAAAGCTATTGTTCTGTGATCTGAGCAGGATGTTGCGTTTGACTTTTTGGGTATTGCCACAAAGGTCGATTGCAGCCATTGTCTGGGGATTGTAGCAGTCTAATATATTAGATTAAACCAATACCAACCCTTACATCAATAACATCTTCATCAATGAGTTTTAATAATTCGATGGGCAAATCATCTCGTCAGCTTTTTGAGAATTGTTATCAACTATAATGTCAACTCCCTGCCTGTGTTTGGAGATGTTGTTACCGGAATAATACATTGTTCCATTTCTGGTGTTACATTTTCCTAATTCAGGCCATTGTATATCACTAAGCTCCAGTATGTTAATCTTCATTCTGCATATTTTCGACACAGTGTAGTCTAGTTTGCCAGATTGGTATAAACTTCTTACGTTCCACGTTCCAATTTTCAAGGCTATAGAGTTATTCTTATTTGTTTGACAGGGATTTACCTAGATCACGACCTGAGAGCACCTGTCGTTTAAATCTGATTCCTGCCGGATCTTGGATTCCGAGCTCCGTGATTATTAAGTAAATTATCGACTACTGGGTCCAAGATATCCAGGCGGATATTTAATGTCGTAGTCATCATGTGGCTTTCAAGACCCACAATGATATACTCTGCCGAGACATGGGCTATAAACAAAACCATACAGAACAGATTGGAAGTATGGGAAAGAAAGATACTTCATAGAATGTTCGGTGGAAAATTAATAGAGGGAGAATGGAGAAAACGAACTAATGTGTAAAGTGTACCAATGGTATGTTAACCCTACAATAACAAAAGTAGTGAAAAAACGTAGACTAGAATGGCTTGGACATCTAGAAAGAATGTAAGGTAATAGATAAGTCAAGAATATTAGTTGGAGAGTACCTGAGGGCAAAAAAAGAAAGACCAAGAAGGAAATGGAGAGATGTAGTGATAAAAGAAGTCAGAGGAATGAGAATCAGAGATTGAAAGCTGACAGCTATGAACAGAAAACGTCGGAAATTATCCATCCAGCAATGGGCCTAAAAGGCCTCTTAACGCTATACATACATACAATGCTTTAATGATTAATTTTTTTAAATCTTGGCTCTACTGAAGAAGTTAATTACTAGGTATATGAACTATAATATATGATTATTGATAACCATTGAAAGTAGACCTCAAAAACCCAATTATATTAATTTAAAAGGACAGTGTACAACACTTGTATACTATCGGTGTGTATCTATGGATTAGAGACTAGATCAGATTAAATTAGATTAGAAAACTTGAAAATGCACAAAGAGTAATGGAACAAAATATGTTTGTAGTATCACTAAGAGACCGAAATAAGACAGAGAACAAAAATCAGAGACATCATGAAGAGGTTGGTAAAAATGAAATGACGATAGGTCGGCCATATAGCCAGATATGAAGATATGTGGAAAATCCATGGAGTGGAGACCAAAAGGGATGAAAAGAAGCACAAAAAACTTCAAAAAAGATGGGTAGATAATATAAGAGCAATGGCGGGCAAACAGTCGAAGAGATTAGCACAGGATGGAAAAGACAGAAGCTCTTGAGAGAGGCCTACATTCAAGAATAGATGCATATAGATTGAAGAATGACCCTTAAATTTCTCCATGTGCATTTTGGTGTTAAAAGCAGAATCCTCAATGGTTGCAATCGACCACGTGACGGAGGGATATGACCCTCACGAAATCTTTATAGTCATAGACAATCAAGCTAGCTCGTCAACCACTTGCTCATGCCAAATTTTATATTAATTATTGTCTTAAGCATCAAACGAGCTCCTGGATTTTTAAACAAGTTTGAAAGTCGAGTGAACAATCTGATCAGTTATTTTCAATAATATAAGACATCAAATTAAGTAGAAGATACAAATTATCTTTGTATCTTATTTAACCACAACCGTCTAATCTTCTTATGTTGTAAATCATTTTAATTTGACCTTAATCATATAAAAATGCCATTATATTAGGGCATTAATTAATTACTGAGCTACCCTGTATAAAGTCTATGGAGTACGAAGAGTTCAATTTGGAATATACAATAAATATTCTTAACCCATGTCACCACTTCACCCTAGAGGGTTCGTTCAGCGTGGGAATGTTCGGTACATCATTGATTTAACCGCCCTGACACATTGAAGGGTAATGTCCTAGCTCTCAGTGTATGTATGTATACTTACAGGATGGCACAGAATCTGCAAATTTGAAGTAATAATTAATTTAAAATTTAGGTTATGCCCGAGATTATTTATATAATAGACGAAGTAGTTATGCAAATCAGAATTCGATCATGGAAAGCAACAAAACACTTATACGGAAATGCTTTAAGGAATAATTTAGGCCTTTAGGTCTAAATGCAATAAACTGCAGTATGGCAATGAAAGGATACTTTCTCATCTAATTAAGATAATTAAAAATAAAAATGTTTATTCATACACTTGGTCGACAAATAAATTTGTTAAAATCTTCAATCTTCAATTCTCCGTAATAAATTTAGGTTTCAGTTTTTAATTTAATTATACTTAAGCGGGAGAAGTGTTTTTATCATGTTATAAAATAGTCCATCATCAGGGCCTCTCATTCCTGATGGAATGTTTGCGGCTCTTACCACAGTGTTGCATCAGTGTACCATCAGCAATGCAGGGCCTAGAAATTACTGCGTCGGCAGCTCTGTGTGTTTTAAGTTTACAAAATTATCTTAACATTTTAAAAACAAATGAGGTAGAAAAAAAAACGTCGATGTCGAAAAAGTCTTTTATTTCGATAATAATCTGAAACTGAATTCAAACATTGTTTACAGAGGAAATATGACAAACTTGTCCAATGAACTGACTTTTGAGGAATCCGCAGGGTTTTTTACCTTTTGCCCATGATAAAAAAAAACAGACTAAAGTAAGAATTCCAATACCACCAAAATTACGCTTGGCAATAACATTACGATATTCGGCCACTGGGGACATTTACCTAGGTTTGCATTATTTATTTAAAGTATTATCACCAGCAATTTTGCTGATTGTGTCGGAAGCAATTAATATCGTTTTAAAGTACCAAATTAATGTAAGCAATAAACACAAATAAGAGTTAGGAAGTTTTCTTTGTGCTTTTTTTGTGGTCTTTGTGTGAAGAATCCCACAACAATCTCTCACTAGTATATGGCTCTAAAAACTTCAGCACTTGGTCATTGCTCCACTCAACCTACGACAGTGGCAGTGTCATGAGTAATGGCAGCACGAGCGACGTATTTACATACTCAAGCTCTTAACTTCCCTACTCAATTCACTGCTCACTGCCGCGGCAGTGAGCTGCATGTAAAGTGGATATTAGAAATGTCTTATTCTTCTTTTTATGTAGACATGCCTCTATCCGTTTTTCAATTTGCCTTCAGTAAGTTTTCGTTCCATCGTTTTCCTAGTGCTTAATGTTCTCCACCTTGCATCTACGTCGTATATCTGTACTTCTAGCTCTGTCTCATAGTGTCTTACCATCAATATTTCTAATTGTTTTTATCTCTGCTGTTTCTAACATCCTTTTTGTCCTCTCTGTATCAGGTCGTGTTTCTGCCGCGTATGTCATTATTGGTCTGATGACTCTTTTATAAATTCTGTCTTTCATTTCTTTCGCGATATTTTTATTTATTCATATTGTTTCATTCACATAACCTATGGCTCTGTTTGCTCTTTTCACTTAATCTTCCATTTCTGTTTCGAGCTTTCCGTAGATCACGGAGATTCGTAAAATCCATCACTTGTTATATTCTCTGACCTTCTAGCACCAATTTACATCTCTTTACGTCTTTTTTGGGGACATTAACATGTTCAATTTTCTGGCGATTATATTAAACTGGTGCAGCATACGTTGTAAGAAATGTTCACTTTGAGAGAGTAGTATTGCGTCGTCTGCATAGAAGATTATTAAGTTGTTTTTCTCCAATTTGTATCCTTTTTTAGTTCTTACTTTTTTATCATTCATAATAAGGTTGAACAATAGAGGACTCAGGGATCTTCCTGACTTATCCCAGGGCCAGCTTCAATAGGGTCGGTTAGTTCTTCTTCTACTTATACTTTGTGTTGTTTTGGTAGATATTTTCGATCATTTTGATTATTTCTAGATGTATCTCTATTGCCTACAATAAGTGGATAACGTCCTTTAACTTGCCCAGGTCAAATACCTTCTTAAGCTCCACGAAACATAGATATTCCGGTTTTTTGTATTCTAATTGTAATTTTGTATTCTCTTGCACTTGCCCCATTATAAATATAGCGTCCATGCATGATCTTCCTGATCTAAAACCAAATTGTTCTTCTGCTAGTGTGATAATTTCATTCAATTTACTGGTTGTTAATTTTAGTGTTGTGTTTAATAAATTAATTCCTCTGTAATTTTCCGGGTACGATTTGTCTTCCTTTTTGAAGAAAGGTGTTAGGATGCTTGATCTCCATTATTGAGGTATTCTGTTTTATTCTATTATTTTTTGGATTAGTTTTAATAGTTGTTTGGTCAGATCTGGTCCTTTGTACTTTAGTAGTTCGTTCGGTATTCTGTCCTCTTCTGGTGATTTTCTATTTTTTAATTTCCTTAATGCTTCCTTTATCTCTTCCTTCTCAATATTTATTTCTTCGTTTGTCGTCACCTCTGCTGTTGGTGGTTCATTATCGTTACCTTTAGCAAATAGGGATCCAAAGTAGTCTGTCCATATTTCCTTCTAAATGTGTTTCGTTTTTATTAGTTTGTTTTTCTCTTTTCTTTGTCCTCCGATCATCCTCCATATTTCTTTTTTATTTATTCATTTTATTATATTTATTTCATTTATTCGTTGCTGAGCACTTGCCTTCTAGATTTAAAAATTTAAACATCACGAGCAATTATGAAAACCATTTGTCAAAGTCTCATTATCGCATTACCGAGACGAACACAGCGCACCCTGTAAAAACAAACGGTTGGAGGCAGACGGCTTTCGACGCCACCACCACCGCCGCCGATAACGTACCGCCACGGAGCCGCGTCGGCAGGAGGCAGAGGGAGGCAGCGGGCAGTCGGGGGCGTCAAAACGAAGGAGCAACAGCCGTTTTGTATTTTCTGCTTATTTGAGGATTACTGGATGGATTCGGTTCAGTCTGCAAGGACTATTAGCGGGTCAAGAGAAATAAGGGCGACCTGATCCTCTTTTGGGGGTTTGATGCCCATAAAACGTAGTCATAAGAAACTGAATTTTTTATGGGCGACCTATTCTTCACAAGGTTTTACTACAGTTTGATAATGTGGTTGGTTTTCCGGGGTTAATAGAAAGGAAGGCATAAAATAAACGTAAAATAATAGATGCTTCCTTTTTGCCGAAAAATTGGAATTCGGAAATGCGTTTTTTACGTACCAACTAAAATTTATGTTACAGAATCCACCTTCGATATTCTTTTAGCTTTATATACATTTATTGGAGAGACAACACCATAAAGTTATGAACGGTTTTCATAAAATCAATAACCATTTTTTGCTTCGTAACATAATCTACCTATTCTTTTTTACAGCACAGAAAAGAATCTTAATGTACAAGACGTTTTCACACAAATTCTGACGTAGAAGTAAATATAAATTGAATTAAATTAAATTTTCATGAAGAAATATACACGTTTGCTAGTCAATTTTGTCTGCCTAGATCAATAAATTATCTGTTTTAAAAAGTAGCATTTTTATTGTAATGTCTTCTTTTTGGTCGTATAGTGTCTCTTCACAAATCCACGTGCTATATAGGCATAATAAAAGTGACCCTCGAATCTCTACTTCTTCTGAAAGGCTATTCAATTCTAACCTTTGCTCTTTGTTTCTAGTCTTGTTCTTGTAGTTCCTTCTCCTATCGGAGGTTGGCTATCATGACAGCTATCCGTAGCTTATTGGCGGCTGCTTTGAAAAGATCTATTGAGCTGCAACTATACCACTCTCTTAGGTTTCTTAGCCAGGAAATTATTCGTCTTCCTATGGATCTTTTACCCTTGATTTTACCTTGCATTATGAGCCTTAATATCTCATATTTCGCACCTTTGGTAATGTGGCCTAAATATTCCAGCTTTCTTGTTTTGATGTGCTTTATGACCTCGCAATCTTTTTGTAGCCTTCTTAACACTTCTGCGTTTATAAATCGTTGGGTCCATGGTATTTTTAAAACCCTTCTATAGCACCACATCTCAAATGATTCCAACTTCTTTATATTATCCACTTTTAGTGTCCCGTTTTCCATTTCATACAACAAAGTCGAGAACACGTAGCATCTTGAGGCTCTTACCCTCAGCTCCAGAGGTAGGCCTCTGGATGCTTGTCTTGCAATTTCAATGCGTGTCCTTATTGCTCATTGTTTTCATTTACCCAGGTTATCATATATTTGTAGTTATTCACTCTTTCTACTTGTTTTCCCTCGGTATCTAGCCTTCCTACTGTATGTTGCTTAGAAATTATCATGTACTTGGTTTTCTTAACGTTCATTTGTAGTCCATATTTTATACTGACTTGATGTAATCTATTTACTAAGCGTTGCAGTGCTTTTAGACTGTCTGCAAAAACAGCGGTGTCGTCTGCGAATCTTATGTTGTTCAAGATTTTTCCGTTTATTGATATTCCCTGTTGTTCCCCTGATATTGCTTCCTTAAAAATAGCTTCGCTGTACAAATTGAATAACAATGGGGAGAGTACGCAACCCTATCTAACAAAATTTTTGATTTCTATAGTTTCTGTATCGACATTTTCGATTCTAACCTTTGCTTTTTGATTCCAGTACAGATTGACAATAACCCGTATATCTCGACTACCCCCTTTTTTTCTTTTAACAATTTTACGAGTTTCTGATGTCCTACTCTATCAAAAGCCTTTTGATGATCTATAAAGCAGACATAGAGAACCTGGTTCATATCTAGTCGTCTTTGCGCGAGAACGTTAAAAGCGAACAGAGCCTCTCTCGTTCCTAGTCCTCCTCTGAATCCAAACTGGGTGTCATCTATGTCTTCTTCTATTTTTTTGTATAGTCTTCCATGTATTATTTTGAGAAATATCTTAAGTATGTGGCTTATTAAGGAAATTGTTCTGTACTGGGATCATTCTGTCGCATGTACTGACTTTTGTAGTCTTACAAACGTGGACAGCAACCAATCTTCGGGTATTACTTCTGTTGTATATACTTTGTTGAACAGATCTAAAAGTATATGCAGTGTTTCTTCGTCAATGCATTTAATTAGCTCAGTGGGTATCTGATCTGGGCCTACTGCTTTTGCGATCTTTGCATTTCTAATTGAATGTTCTAATTCGCACATTATTATTTTTGGTCCTGTTTGTTCCTGTTGTTCTTCTTATATCATTATGTCATCGTCGAATAGTTTGATTATGTATTCTTGACAAAATCTTAGTTTATCTTTGATGTCTGCAATGAGTTTACCATTATCATTTTTGAGTATCCCATAGTGTGCTCGCTTTTTGTTATTTGTTAGTTCTTTTATTTTTTTATGCATATTAAAGCTGTCGTATTTTCTGTCATACTATTCTTTTTCTATGTATTGATCTGTTAACCACTTTTCCTTGGCCTTTTTTATCTCTACTTTAATTCCACTTTGTAGTTCTTGATATTTTAGCTCATTTCTCCCTTTGACTTTTCTCCTCTTCTATGAATACTAGAATTTCTGAAGTCATCCATTTCTGTTTTTATTTGTCTTTTCAGGCTTTAAATTGTCTTATGCGGCCTTTAGTAATGCCTTCTGAATATTGCTTCACTTTTCATTGACATCTTCTGATGTTAAGATTTCTTCTCCTACTTCTGTTAGATTTGAGTTGACTTGTTGGATCACTTTTTGATGTATTTCTCTTTTTCTTCAGTTTGTATAATCAAATGTTGATTTGTTTTTAGGTATTACAATCTTTTTGGGTTTCACGTGCATTCTATCAGCGGGTTATAGTCTTGTTTCTAGTACCACCTATCAAAGTTCTTAGTAACTATTTCCACAAGTTTCGGATGATGAGCTTTATAGAACGTTTTCACAAATTTTTTAAAAGACATATGTACATGTATCTTGACTAGTTTTCAGACATGTCTTTACTAGTCCATTTACACCAAAGAACGCATGCATCTGTTACGAACATGCATTCGCATGCATGCCCATGTAACGGTTGCATCTCGAAAGCGACTAGAAGCTTCCAGCGATATCGAGCTCGGGAGAGATCGACTCGTCAAAGAGGCGAATTAGAGGTGGACTACTCCAGAAAATCTAGTACATAATAACTTTTATATATACGTAACGCTGTTATGACTTGAGTAGAGTTGAGAAGATATTTTCGTGCTGTAAACTTATAAATAAATATATTTATATAAATTCGAACCGCTCGTTTTATTTAAAAACGGTACACATCTTTATTACCCATAACTCCTCTAAATCTTACCAGTAACTTCAGTTTTTACTATTATTTTTATACAAGAGATTCCAATACGAATCATACCATAGTACAAAAAAATTTCTAATAATATCTTTAGTATAAATGATGAATAATAAATATCTCATCGTTTTTCAATAACTAAATATTTTGCAACAAAACTTGTGTTATTCACATTTAAATGCTTAAATGTTGCATCAGCTCGACATAAGATGAAAGGAATAAATCGTGCCGTTCTGCATGTACTTAGAAAGTTTGATAATACTTACGCAACAATGATCGAGCATGTTCACTGATTTACTTCTTGATTGTTAACGTTGTCGTACCTCATCTCAGGTAACTACAGTGTGCGGTGTTTTTTAACTAATAACGCCCACCATAATAGTTTCAGTTTCTTAAAGGTTTTTATTTAAGTTATAACGCTCACAATAGGAGTTTTTTTCACAAATATTGCTTCAAATTTGAAAATATTGATATTTGTCAATGAAAGTTTACTCCTATTATGTATCGTCATCGTATAAAATTATCCTAATAAGCATTAAAATAACAAAACCGATATGATTCTGTTCTACCAAGAGTTTCTTTACTTAATACTTATAAAATTTATGTGATTTTACTTCCGTTCAGTCCCAATTCCTATAAAAACGATTGTAATATACTTGGTAAGTTCACAATAACATAATACAAAATTCTGCAATAACGCTAGTCGTCTTTTAATTACCATTTGCCTGGTCTGTTGTTTCTGACGTTTCACGTGTAGCAATTATCTCTTATTTACTATGAACTATTGAATCCAATACTAAGTTATGGTTAACAAAGACAAGTCATATATAAATTCATTTGAATTAAAGCATACTATGGTTTTGTCCTTGAATTGTAGGCTCAATATAATCAAAAGAACTTGTTCTTTTCTTTTCTTGTTGAAAAAATAAAAAAGTACAGCTTAAGAAATAAAAAAGACTAGAAAAACTATAGAGAAATATCCCGTGCTCGTCTAAGACTTTGCGTGTGAACTCTGAACTAAGTAGGAACTCTCCAGTACTCCAACCAGAACAGACTGGATAAGAAAGTTCTTATCCCGACAAGGAACATACCAGTGGCTAATAGTGAATGTCGTATAAATATATTTGACAATGTGACAGGTGTGAATAATGAATAACTTCGCGGACATTTGCTTTTAAATCCAAATTAAAATTTAAATCCTACTTAAAATTAAGCAAGAAGTCAAGCCCAACGATAACATCGTCCGTGATATCAGTCACTATTATATGATTTCTTATCTTCTGTTCTCCGAGTTGCAACTCGAGATCAGCATTATCAAGGACATGGAATATTTGTTTCTCTGGGCCGAGAGGCGAGACCGTTCTCGAATGGGTTAACGTGTCGTTAACCCTTGGCTGGCATGGTGGGAGACTTTTTTCATGATATTGCAGTTGCAAAATCCGAACTATCGTCTATTGTAGTAGGAACCAACCAGCTTTTGCTTCTCCACTTGTTACAATTCGTTTCTCTTGCTGATTTCCTTGAGCCATCGCAGACTGGCATTAATTTCTGCGGTGACTCAATTCTCCATATCTCCATTATCTCAATGAAGTTGTGACAATTGCGGCCTCTATTCTCATTTCTATTTAGAATTTCGTTAACTTTGGCTAGAAGATCACTAATCTTATCATAGTCATCGGTGGTTTGACTTTAGCGGCTTCTAAGAAAACTTCTAGAAGCGTTTGGGGCTACTTTGTACTCTAGTGCTTATTCCAACACGTTTCCTAACGATTTATTTCTAGTCATTTTCAGGACCTGCTGCATTTTGGTATTTCTTGGTACAGCTTTGCTTTGATGGTTGTAAATGTTTATCACCATATATCATGTCTAGTTGGCGCACACTAAGCTCGAAAAATTATTTTGCTGCTCGGCTAAAATGATCTGTAGAAAAATCAGGGCTTGCCTTCGGAGGGAAACTATAAGAGATGTTGCTATTTCTTTGTCGGATCAGAAGTAGGTTTTTGCAGCTGCCCGAAACTACTTTAAATAAATCGTCCAAAGGTGTTTATACGTCATTTCAGTCAATTTTTGGATCTCAATGCGCAACTGCGAAGTGATATCTTGTGTCTCTGTGGCCAAGTGTGCAGTGGTCTCAAAGTGTAGTGTTCTTATTAACCGCATCTTGCATGTCTACTGAGTTTAGCCTTTGAACCATTTAAGTTTTAAGATGTTAGATTAAATCCCTGATTTTGTTCTATAGGTTTTCTAGCATTCTGCATTTTATTCTGATTTTTTTTTTCATTTTAATATTGCTGTCTCATTACCGGATTCCACTGACAAATTTTCCTGGCCCCTGGTTCTGGGTATTATGCAGCTTTCAACGTTTTAAATCGATCACTGTATCCCACTCCTGAGACCAAACTTTGCGCGGAGTTTGTTCAAAAACCCTGTGGAATTTAAAATAAAAATGCCATGTCGGGTCCTGTATATAGCAACGGTTTAGTTTAGAATATTCTTGTAACTTCCAACAGAGGCTTCTAGAATTTTCTCGCGATTCCTGGATTCTGTGGTATTGTTCGTTTCAACGTTTTAGTTACCGCTGTCACAGCGATATGAAATATTCACCACTTATCATGATGTGTCACATTTTAGGTTAGGTTTAGGACAGTTGTTACCATAGACATAATAATAATACCTAGACTGACTGCTGCAATCTGCAATACAGTCGCGTTCCCCCAGTGCGACAGAGAAAACTGACACAAAGGCCGCAAAGCAGTCCCTGCATATCTTTCTAAAGGGCTGGATTTATTGCCACGCGACCTCCCCACTACCGAATACAGGTAAGGTAGCATTATAAGTGGAGTGGTAGCTACGCAATATTGTTTCTGCTTTTGGACCTGGATAATTGTTGTTCGAATCTTCCACAAATTTTTCTTTTTTATTTATAAATTTAATGTTAATTAATATTACGTTTATTAGCTACATAAATAAATTTTCATTATAGGGCCTGTAAATTTTAAAAACAAATAATAAATAAACAAAAAATAATAAATTGGTAATATTTAAAAATCAATAATTGTAATATTTTTTAGTTTATAGCTTTAACTATTTTGTAACTATTTCCTGAATGTTTTCATTTTGTGTATTAAAGGCAATAGAAGTAAAATTCTACTGTAAATATATTTGTCCTCACATAAAAAGTTTTTAATTATTAATGTCTAATTATAATAAACCATTTTTAAAGCTATACTTACATAAGATTAACTTACAGATTGAATAATGTCTAATACTGTGGAAAAAAACTCTGTGGAAGATTTGAACCCCGATTATATAGGTCCAAAAGCAGAAACAATAACCCGTGGGCACCACTCGACTTGTTAAATCAAACATGTAAGTTATATTTAAATTGCTACCTCACTTGTGTTGGGCAAGTCCCGCCTATTAGAAAAAGATACAGATACTGCTTTGCGTTTTTTTTTCTCTGTCGCACTGGAGCAACGGGTGTATATTACAGCGCTCAGTCTAGGTAATATATGTCTATGATTGTTACAATACTTAAACGACATTTGTTATTTATTCATAATATTCATATATATATATATATATATATATATATATATATATATATATATATATATATACATATATATATATATATATATATATATATATATATATATATATATATATATATATATATATGTATATAATATAAAATTAGTATTTCTTGGGTTTAGGGTCAATAAAATATATATTACATGTGGAACTAGATTTTATTTTCCATAGCAATCAACGTTTCGGCAGGAAACCCTTGCCTTTGTCAAGATTCTAAAATGTACATGTATAGGAACAAACAGTTATTGTAAAATATATGTATATAAATGACTTACCAAAACGTAAAACGGGACACAGACATTAATGAACTGACAAATAAAAGTTGATATCTGATATCTAATGGTTTACTGTCATTAGTATATAATTAATTTTAAATGAGCGTATCATTGATGTTTTCGAAAAAGCTGAAGTGGAGATATGTTATGACTTTAAGAGCTTTTATGGTGTTATATTTATTATTATTTAAATAATAATAAATATAACAGAATTTAAGCACTTTCAGTTTTAATGTATGCGTTTGAGTAATGGGTACTTTCTGACACAAATGAAAACAGACTTTTAATACTCAAAAAAAGGTGGCTTATTGGCTGTGGTAAAGACATCTAGCTAAAGTAAATAAAAATTGGCGAATACCGAAAGAATTAGACGAATTTGTCTAGTAAGGTTGAGTTAGAGAGATAATGGATAAGGATACCACTAAGATGATAATGTACTTTGCTGGTATTATTTTTAATATGCAAATAAGTTATATGTAAATTTATCAATTAATATAAATATTGTGTGTGTATGCAATCAAATTACGGTACCTGTGATGTTGATCTACGACTTCTTCTTCTTTCACAGTGCATTGGGGTTGACTCAGGGGGCAAAATCTTCTTAAAGCCGCGTCGTCAGGTTTACACAAAATACTGAAGTGTTTAGCGCGCTGATTTATACAAGACTGTGACTGAAGTGCGTGTCGTCTCGTAGCTTCGCTTCCCTTAACTTAAGTCTCATAGGGCGTTGTGTACAGGGCCGTATTAATTCACGATTATAAGACATACACACACGTTAATTAAAGAATTAAATATAAAAATAAAATAATAAAAATTATTAATAAAAACTAAGAATATGTGTGGAGGGACGTAACACAGGTTATGCATTCAGAATTATATTTTAACATTTTTTGTATAGGTACAGTGAAAGTCTTTGTCAAAAACAAGTTGGAAAAATGAAATGACTTATTTAAAAGAATCCTACCTCGCATGGAAATAGCGCCAATGTAAATGATGATAGTTTATAAAATAAAAATAAGACTGGTATACGATATAAAATTGACTTCAGTTTCTATCCGTACATTTATAAATATAAATCTCAGACTTTTTGTAAAAACTAGAGAACGCTGCCAGTGATTTTTATTTCTTATTCCAAGTTTCTCGTTAGTATGAAATTTCGTTAGCTCCAAGCTAGTTTGTGTATTTATGTCACGTATTCATCGGCTCTTTTTCAGGCGTAATCTAAGGGCGTTTCACGTTGCAGTATTTTAAAAAATTCTTGTTGACTGATAGGTAGTAAAAACGATGACTTCTATACACCAAGACTGCTAGAAACTGATTTTTGACTTAGATACGCTTTTAGTGGATTTTCGTGTACTTTTAGAGGTAAAACCAAATCGAGGACTGAATTTTAAAAAGTGTCAAGTTTTGGCATAAACTTAGATTGAATCAAACCGAGAAAGTAGAAATTGGAAGTAAAATCATATTTAGAACTAGAGACTTAAAAAAAACTCCGATCATTGACTAAAATTTTAACTATTTTTAAGTGTTATATTTTTATTAAGTGTAAATTCCAAGATACTACAGAATACATTATAAAGTCAAAATTTTAACTTCAGTAAACTGAAAAATCTGTCCTGATCGGTAATTAATTGATATGAGACATGAATCGCTCCTTCCTCCTGGAAGGAGTTGAGAGGCCTATGTCCAAAAATGGACGACAGAAGGCTTAAAGGAGGATGCAGAAGAGACAGAAATGGAATTTTAAAAGTTTAATATGTATAAATCAATGACTGAACTAAACGGGATATGGTGTCGCATTAATATGACAAACAAGAAGAGACTCGTTTCAACTCTGGTCTTTTCCATATTTTACTATACATGCGAAACGTGGACATTCAAAGAATTTGATATACGACGCATAGATGCTTTTGAAATGTAGACATGAATACGACTGCTTCGAATTGCATGGACGGTCGCCGCATGAATGTCTCGGTTCTAGATAAAATGAATCCCAATCAGTGCTGTTAACTTTAGAAGTTCTTTGGTCATATCCATTAAAACGATCACAAAACTGAGCGGTTGATAGTCCAAGGAAGGCCTCGGAGTCAACGCCAACGAGGCAGATCTCAACAGCGATGGGCGGACATTACGAAAAAGCTTCTCAACAAACAGTATAATCAAATTATCCTAGCTGCTGAAGCTCAATGATGAACCACAACACATCTGTTAAGATGTTACTGACTATAATAATGATGATGTATAAATCGTACTCAAAATTACAGCAGAAGGTAACGTCATTACCAACCAAAAAACAAGCTTTAGTAATAAATTCTATAAATAAAGAAAAGCTAGAAGAAAAATTAGAAGTTATAAGCACCATAGTCATTCCGATTAACATTATTATCTCGTCAAGGATATCAGAGATAAACAATCAAATTTTTTCTGTTCGTAGATTAATACCTCCAAACAGAATACTTATGGTATCAAATTTATGCCGACCAATACCCTAGAACGTCTTCATTTATATATCAAAGTAACCTCAACAATAACTTTTACACAAAACAAAATTTACACTTCGAATTCAAATTTAAACTCATCTATTCCACAATATCATTCCTAAAACTTTAAAAAAGGCACACATGTTTTGGGAGTAATTAATTACCCACCGGAATTTTATACTCCTCTTTTTAATGGGGACAACGTCCCAACGTCTACCAACAAGTATTAATTTCTTTGACGATTGTTTGAATCCAGGGATCTATATTTCTAGATCTTAATAGTTTAAGGATATCTGCAAGTCTTACTCTACCATACGCCTTCGTACAGTCCACGAAGCTCGCGTGTTAAATTCGATTGCCTAACCTTGCTGTTATTCACATATTCCGGTTTTTTCTACTTTGAGCATTATAATTTTTATCAACACTTTTATAGCAGCCCTCAAGAGACTTATCCCGCAATAGCTTTTGGGATAGTCTTTTTCACCTTTTTTCTCAATTCACGTTTTTCTCAGTCAACTTTTCTCCGCCGTAGTTAAACATTTCGTTTGTTATTCGTTTTTTTAGTTTGGATAGGTTTCGGTTGTTATTTGCCATTCATTAGTAGTTGTATTTTCGGTATCCTCGAACTAGTCTTCCTCTTGACTGTTCCTTTCCCCATGTAGCTGTAGCTTCCTCCGTGGCTATTGTTAGTTGTTGCCCTGTAAACCATCAGGGTCTTCTAACTCTAATGCCATTGGTCGCATTGCTCCTGTAGTGATCTTTTCCCAAGTTAACATGCTCCTTTTCTAACTTGGCTGCACCTTACTGAAGACGACTAATGGTCAGAAATACGGTAAAGGTATATACGGGTGCCTTCCATCGATATACCTTTTTTGGTCGTCTGTTTTGCGAGACATGCCATTACATTTTACTTATATATTATTATGATTTGCAAATTTGGACCTTTTCTATGTTTAATTGATTTAATATGCCTTAGGCTTAATTTTGCAAAAACAAATACATAAGTTAAGAGCTTCTTTTACCGGTAATTATAATAAGTGGCTTCAAACTATTCTTTAAGCAGTTGCCTTTGAGGAAATGATGGACAATAGGAAAATAAATTAAACCAAATAATTTTGTAATACTAAACTATTAAATAATTTATTAAAAAAGAACCAAAAAAAATTATTAAAGTCAGACTATTTTACAATTATCAAAATTATATATCATATGCGCTAATTCGTATAATTAAAATTACAAATTCATTAAAATTCTTATACAAATTACCAATAAATGTTTGGACTTGTATTCAAATAAAAGATCTCTTCTTTGTGTTTTCTTTTTTAAATTAAATCAAGACAAAGAATTTTCTTTCGAGAAATATTACTTCTTTTAATTTTTTTATATCTGAATTAAAAGAATAGATTTATTGTGAAATGAAATCACTGAATAAAATATTAGAAAACCAAATTAATTATGATCCAGTTATGATTGTGGTTGAAAGTCTTTGTTGATTATATGGCAAACTAACCTTTTATTTCCAAGAATTCTCTACTGGCTCCTTTTCTTCTTACGACTGTGATCTGCTCACTTTTGCTCGTACTCTCAGTTGCTCTACACACGCCTGCTATCTCCTCTGCTTAGTAACGTCTCTCGCATACACTATTGCTGCAATAGTCTCTTCAAAAGCTGCTAGACCAAACTCCTATCTCACAGGAACCCAATTTCTTTCTAGTCGATAGGATTTTAACTTGTACTTGGATGTACTAAATATTTGAATGAGTAATGGTTTCTAATTAAGTAGAAAGTAGGCAGATAGGAGAATAGATATTTGTACGATAGTATGTGATAACAATAAAGGGTGGCCAGGGATAAGTATACAATAACCGAAGTAGTATTGTATTGTCTGTAAAAACTTGTAAACAAAGAAAAGATCTTATTTATATAAAAATTGGAAATACCAAGGTTATGTGATATCATAATAGCATTGAGGTTGTGTTTGACAAGTCACAAAATTTGACTGGTCGGAAGAGATGGCGTGGTATGTAGGATGTGTGTGTCTGATTGGTGAAAAGGAGAAGGAGGGATTGAAGTGAAGGAAGTCATGTTTTGCTCGGGAAAAGGAAGATTACTCTGATTTGAACGTCGGAAGAAGCAAGTTGTTATTGTTCCATATCCTACAGTGAAAGTTAGCAGAGTTCTTGTCAAATAATAATTGTGAACCGTGTTTTGTGTCTGTGGAACGAGCCCCAAAGATTGGTAGCAATGGACAACGAAAGTACAATCATCGCCAGCTAACTTGGCGAGAGAGTACGCACAACGTCACAGAGAAATAAATTATGTTTACGCCCTATGATTCATCCTATTGGTTTACTATTTCTGATAAGTATATTCAGTAGCGTAGCGGTATAGGTCAAATAATTATTACACAATTAAAAAAGTAATATTTTTCGCAAGCTTTAATATATTATTAGAAAGATGAAATTGTAATTTTGTTTTATTCAATTTAAATAGTAAGCCATTGTTTATACAACAGTTTATAATATTTATTTAACTTAGTAAACAAATTATAAAATATTGACTGAATTTAATTCACAAATCTACTTTGATATTGGGTTTCAAATTAAATGGAGGATATTGTATAAATAAATGCAACACAGTAATTATTTAATTTTAATATTTTGGTTTTATTATAACACTAAAACAAGTACCCGTGTTGAAAAGTGGTATCTATTTGAAAATTAATTGATTGTTAATAATTTTCTTCATCTTCATCTTCGGAAGAAGAAAACTCTATACTGGAAGAGTCACTGTCAAGATTTATAATAATTGGAGCTATTTGCGTGGCGTTATCAGCAACTATCTCGCTGTCCATATACTCATCTTCCTTCTTAATGACATGGTAACATCGTTTTCTCCACTCATTTGCATCAATATTAGTGAATTCTTCCTCGGCGAGTTTCTGTACGTCAGTTAGCTTAAATGTAACGTTTTTCTGCCTTATATTATTTTTGACTGTCGCCCATATTAGTTCGATAGGGTTTAGGTCAGGATGGTAAGGAGGTAAACGTAAAGGAATATGGCCATGCGCACGTAGAATTTCGTCAAATTTGTATTTTACATGATGAGGTTTATGATATTTAATTATTTCATACAGTTCAGGTTTTAAAGCACTAGGTGTAAATGAAATATTTTTCTGCATTAACCATTCTATCATTTGATTTTTGTTTGAGTTTGATGTAGGCGCCCGCTCCAACTGAATGCTGTGATAAGGTGCGTTATCAAAAACTAATACCGAGTTAGCAGGTAAATTAGGTAATAAATGTTCTTGTAACCACTTTCCATAGTTGTCTGAATTCATTTCAGAGTGGTAATCCCCTGATTTTGAACCTGATTTAAAGATTAATAACCCATTTTTTATGAATCCCATATCCCCACCGGCATGCACTATTATTAGTCGTTGACCTTTGGAAATATTTGAAAATAACCCCTTGGTTGATTCGTCAGTCCAGTTCTTTGAAGAAGTATGACCGCTGTGTAAGTAGGTCTCGTCAACATACACGATTGGCCTATTTTGACTCCGAAAATATTTGATTTGCCTCAGATATTTTATTCTCAAAGCTCTTATTGCACTTTTTTCTACAAGCACTTTTCGGTTGTTTTCGGTTTTCCTCCAACGAAATTGCATTTTGCGTAGAAGTCGCCTTAAAGATGTTTGTGAAATTGTGATATCCAAATCGTTGTGAATTTTTTGTTTTAATTTTTTTACCGTAACCCGACATTTTTCTGTTTTATAAAAATCGTAAATTATTCTGCGAATGTCGCTTATTTGGTATTCCGGCAAATCTATGATTGATCTACTGACTCGTTTTTTGCCTGGACTGGAAAAATGGACTCTGCCGGTATTTTTCAAAGAACATTTTGCCTCGCTTGTTATTCTTTCGATTGTTCTGATGGAAATGCCTGTAAAAGAATTAGTAACTATAGTGATTTATTTTATCTAGGATGTAGGTGTATAAAAATGTCTATATTTACTGCCATATCGAAAGACAGTACACAATATATTACACTAGTCCTAACTAATTTAACGCCCGCTTTCATAATCAGTCATTAGGAGAAAGTCATGAATTTAATGGGTTTTAAATACCAAATTTTAAATACTGAGAAATATTTGACCTGTTTTGCTATTTAACTGTATTATACAAATACTTATGTCATTAGCAAGTAATATTTTTTTGAATTTGACGTAATCTATTAATGTCGTTTTAATCGTAAACAAATTATACAGGTCGAGGTAATGGATTTCGGGAACAGCTATGACCTTGAACATTTCACATAAACTTGTGTACTAAATAGGCGTAATGCATAGCTCTTGTCAAAATCCAATACATTAATAATATAATTACATATCTTCGATTCTAAAATATTGTAAAAGACTTTAAAGAGTCTGAGTAAGAAAAGAGATATTTAGTTATATTCTTTGTGGCATTTTCAAGGTCATAGCTGTTCCCAAAATCCATTAACTCTAGGTATTATTTCAAAATTATTATTTACATTTTACATGTTTTTACACTAAATAAGTAAATATTATAATGTCTCGAATGTCTTTTAGTAAAATCTACGTGAAATAACAACTTCGACTATAGTGAGGGAAATACCTGTGGGATTATGACATACTCTTCCAAACGTAGGCAAACAATTATTTTGTTGAGGAAATTACACCCGTGGAGGATAATATTTGCTCTCGTATATTCGACAAACTGTTATGCAATAATCTGGAATGCCGACACAAAATCAACCAAATCCTCCACTATGTTTTGTTTTTAAACCAGGAGGAGTAAACTAAAAAGTTTCACAGCCAAGAAAGTCGCTAGAAAATTCTGCAAATATATTATATCTTCTTTTTGGGTTGATCATGACGGCCTTCGACGGTAATCCATAAATATTATAGCATTATAAAATTATTAAAGGTAAAAAAAAATTAAAGGTAAATTTGAATTACTCCTCCTGGTTTAAAAACAAGCCATAGGTTTGTCAACAAATCATAGGTTTGTTTGTTTGTCATAGGTTTTTTTTCATAGGTAAAAGAGGGCATTGAAAATACTGTACGAAAAGGGAAACCCGAAATTTTGCAAATATACATGTATCATATTGTAGCTTGCTGTGAGGTGTGTAATCAGCAAAAAACCTAAGAAACTATCCACGTGATTAATTTTTCTGTATTTTATGTGTAATAGAATTGTGCTGAACTCTGGATCATTTTTTGTAAAATAACGAATAATTTAAATTTTTTGTAAGTGTGGTAAGCTGTCAACATTATTATGTATGTCAAATATTCACCTATTTTTGATCTATTTTAATTTAATACAAGGTAGACATAAACAAACAAAATATTTCCACCAGTGGGAAGAAAATGCCTTATAAATAGAAATAGAACTATTGTGTTTTAAAAATAATATATAATTAAAATGAAATAAAAATATAGAGTTATTTTTGGTCCAAATAGACCACCGTAGTGCGGTTTTTTTATTATTTAGAAGTCGTCTAATTAAAATTAATTTATTGTAAGTACAAACTTACCTGTTGCTTTAGCTGTATTTTCTTTCACAGTTTTTAGGGTCTCTGCTTCGAGTTTAATATTTTTGAAATAATTAAACACATTAAATATAATCTCCCGAGATTGTCCACTGATAACAGAATTATTCTTTCTACTATTTTTCAACGCCATCGTTAGAAATTGTCACAAATACACTTAACTATCCGAAATAATAAGAAGTCTGAAAAATAATAGCTGCAAATCACTTAAGTGTTACGCACCTGATAACTGGGAGGATACTAAAGACCACCACCTAAGCCACTAAGCAATTTTGGGTTTGTGCGCACCGCCAAGTTAACTGGCGATGACAGTACAAATCTAACATTCCTATTTATAGGGTGAAACGACTTTACCGGTCGGTGAATTTAATTTTTTATTAGATTTTAATAATTTTTAATTTTTTTTTTTTTTCATTTAAAATTTATTGATTCTCATTAATAAAATTTACGACTGATTACACCGAATATACATCCTAATTAATTTTCATTTCACAAATTATTACCATCAATATTATCATCCCCGAGCTTGCTAAACTCATTCAAAATTTCATTTATTACAAGGGATGTCAGCGGGAAGAAGCTTTTGATCGTATCCATCAGCGTTTAACGGCTTGAATCTATTGCGTCAACTGACGTCACATCCTTTCACTACGTCATCGATTGTTCGGCACTATGCGTGGGAGTTTACTTTCCTTTTATTTCTCCAAATTAGAATCTCACGTAAATGTTTCCGGAGTGATCTAGATATATACCTATTTGACTGTGAAATTGACGTATGTTTGAATTGGGACAATTTCATGTGTGAATTAAAACAATTAGAAATTTATACTTGACTAAAAAACATGACTACATTTCATAGGACCTAAAGTGCGAAAAAATGTAATTAAAAAATGTTCTGATATTCGATATTTTAATTTATTTCATTATTGATAAATTGCATTTTAGGCAACTGATTAGCAATGGTATTGTTATAAAGCTCTTAGCATAATTTCTATCGTTCTGCTGTCATTATCACTGAAGCCATAGCTCTCTAGTAAATTCTAATTATTCCGTATTTTTAAATGATTGTTAAAATTACAATCAAACTCTTGGATATAAAAGTAAGTGTAAGGGAAGGAATAAACGTTATTCAAGTCGGATCCTTCCAAAGCAAAGTGGAACGTTGTATATTTTACTAATACAGTAAGTCGATGTAAACCACACTAGTTATTTTGCTATCTTCAAAGCTACAAGTGTACAAAGTTCGGGATTTGGCTAAACCAAGACTTTTCAGCTCTAAATCCATCCTGATCTAGTATTAGTTTCCCATCAATAATGAGTTTTTAATATCACCCATTCAAAAACTATGAAAATATGACACAGTAAAGAAAGTGAAAGAGAAAAGTGCAACTTCTATGAATTTACTCGATAGCTTATACATTTTAAAGCTTTCTACTCACTCATTTTTCATTATTAATAACCAATTAATCATTTATCTTCCTAAGTTCTTCTGTTTATTCCTACTATCATCAAAGCATGTAGTTACATAGTATATGAACGACCAAGAACGTATAAGAAACAAATAATTGGAGCATACCAACGCAAGTCCTGTAGGCAGAAATCGACAATAGATCAAATCTTTACATTGGTGCAAATCCAAGAAAACACTGGTGAATTTGATATAGACACGCAACACCTCTTCATTGACTTTGGGAATGTTTATGATAAGAATCGAAAATTCCTGATCCAACACAACTGAATATGATTATCAAAGAATTACTCGAATCTCGAACGTTATGGACCTTGCTTGAGCGATTAGTCTCTTCAAGGAAGGGTGTCCCTTTTTGTGGGAGTTTTTGACGAATAGAGCAACATGAGCAACAGAAGGAGTGTCAGTATGCTGCTAGCGAAGCGGGGGAAAGCAGAAGGTGGCTTTTTTTAAGAAATATTTAGTGCAGAGCAAAATCAAAATCGGAAATGCATCGGATCTTCGGTTGGCGCGGTCAATCCCGTCATTTGTCGTTAAATCAGCATGGTTCAAAGGAGCTCTAAAGCTGTCGCGAAAAACTAAACTAAAACTTCGATACTTCACGTTCCATAGGAATAGCCCGATCACATTTTGACGCGCCAACCATGTTGATGACTGGTAGTCCACGCGCCGTTGGATTCTGGCTTAACTCTAGCTTATCTTTCCTTCCCAATGTTTTCTCTCGAATAAAAGGTGTTGCACAGTTTGACCAGGTGATATTTGTGTTACTTCGTATTTTGAACTTAAATCCAGTAAATGTAGGTAAATAATGTTATCATTTAAAATCGTTTATTTGCTTGTTTTTAATGATTCTTCAACAAGTGGACAAATATGCAAATATGCACATCTGGGAACAATGATTAACTCCACAAATGATAACATTCAGGAGATCAAAATCAGAATAGAAAAGGCTAGAGCAAATTTCAACAAAATGAGAAGAGTGATATGTACAAGGGATTTAAAATTGTTAAGTTGGCGAAGTGCTATGTTTTTTTGGCTTTATTTTATGGAATGGAATCTTGGACCTTGAATGCGACATCAATGAAAAAACTGGAATCATTCGAGCTGTGGGTGTATAGAAGAATTCTGAAAATATCGTGGACAGAACACGTCACAAACAACGAGGTTCTGAGAAGGATGAATAAAGAAATAGAAATTTTAAATATAATTAAAACAAGAAAATTGGAATATCTCGGACATATTACACGTGGAGAGAAATACACCTTGCTCCAACTGATTATGCAGGGAAAGATCCAAGGAAGGAGAAGCATAGGGAGGCGTAGAATGTCATGGCTGCGCAACCTGAGAGAGTGGTACGGATGTACATCAAATGAACTTTTCAGAGCAGCCGTCTCAAAAGTCCGAATAGCTATGATGTTTGCCGACCGCCGCGGAGATGGCACTTGAAGAAGAAGAATGAAAAATGATTCTTCCAACATTGAAACAATTTTCAAATGCCCCTAGTATTGGAAGAATTTTAATTAACACGTATATGATATATTTGCCTTTATTCTTTTGGTTTTCTTATGACCGCTAAATTATCTGATTATGACTGTTCATTTTGTTCTTCTGTGTCGAAAGTTTAAAATATTTTAAATCAAATAAAAATGTAAGTAAGGAGTCTCCGCAAACATAACAATGTGTCTGCATTGAATTTCTGACGCTTGAGTAATAAATTTGCATGTGATAATAAGAAATGGAACCTTCCCAGGCGGTCCCATTTAAATCCCTATAGACGGAAACAAGCACTTGAGTATTAATTGCAAACATAATCAGGAAACTAAATCTGCCTAAGGTTTAAGTACCTATTAAACGATCATAAACCTAAGCTTGCATCGTGAAATTTAACATTAACCATTAACCCTTCATGTTGCCTCCCCCACCCCAGCTCGTTTTGGATCTAGTACGTTTCTATTTATTACACGTGCAAGGTATATCAACGCCAGTCTCGTTTCCGCATCACCTATATTGTCTGTCACCTCTTTACTCTGAAATGGCAGAAAGAGACCACAGCATTAAAGATGCAATATTTACCCTTCGCGAGCGAATGATAGTCTAGGAGATTTCCTAACTCGCAAGATCATTTTAATATTTTGACACCGCAGTTGATGAAGGTAGGATCATAATTTAGCCTTTTTAAGGTTATTATTTTATACCTCTTTTAGCAACTTAATACCCGGAGAATTTACAAAAAAGGAATTTATCTTGCTTTCCAGTTTGTACAGTGCAAAGACATAATGTCCATCAAAATATGGAATAATTATAGATATTTTCTAGCGGTACAAATCGTATACCAAGTTAGGATACCTAAACCATAATAAATAAAAATAAATACAAGATAACGAAAATTAAGATTTTTGGGAGAGCTTACACATAAATGATGTTGAAGTGATAGATGATAAAATATAATATCCATTGGCTCTAAAAAATCTAGACAGATAGAGCTCCACAAAAGCCTAAAAGGTATGAAAGCATATTACTATACATAAACACACAAAACTGAAAAGTGTCTATCAATAAAAGTATCGGTCTAAATGTCTATCAATAAAAGTATTGGAGCTTTCAAGATGCGGTTCTATTGAAGTGATCTGTACCTAAGGTAAGGGAAACAAACCCTTAAGTTATTTTAATAATTCCTACTAAACTTTTTATATTTAATTATTTACTTGTGTTTCGAATTGAAACTAGGTCAATGCTGAAGGGTGATATTGGTAAAATAATTATTAAGCAGATAAGCGAGAATGTTATTTTTATTGTCATATTATTATTGTAATCAGACCTTGGAGGCCGCATATTTAGGAGCGTTCTATTACAATCGACAGAGTACATTCTGCTGACTATCGTAATGAGGGGTCGTAACCGCCTATCCAATTGTAAGCACGTTAAAGTTTTCATTAAAGCGAAAGTAATATATGTCTTTCTTTTTGGTGAAAATGTGAATCTGAGCCCCAGTTGAACTAGAGCGCTGGAAGCCCAACGTCACATGGCGATTCTGCCAGGATCAAATATGAAATAAGGTACACAATTATGTCAGTGATTTAATAGATACAATATTAAATCAAGTTACGCGCTATCTAGCATGAAACTTTTAATCTACCTTGTAAACTATTGGAGGTAAATGTCACCATAATATTACATGGTTCAAGAAAAATAATAATAAGATCCGTTGACTAAGTTCGAATATTTCGAATTTTTACTATTCGTTTTGTGATTATGTAATACGTTGTAAAGTAAGTGTTTTTTGCTTGTTAAATTGAGTGTCACGACTTGGTTTTAATTGATGAATCATATTATAATTATCTTCTCCAATCTGTTTTAATAGTTCAATGTTTTAGATTGCATTGCAATTACCACCAAGACGTTTGTATACTTGGGTCTCTCCTCAAGATCAACCAGGAAACATAATAAAGAATCAAATTGATTACATAATGGTGAACAAGAGATGCCGTAATGGATGCCTATCAGTTAAAACTTACCCCGGTGCTGACGTATCGTCAGATCATATTCCTGTTATTGGTAAATTTAGGTTTAGATTTAAAAAGGTTACAAAAAAGAATAGCAACAAAAAATGTGATATGAGAGGACTAAAAGATAAGAAAACAAAAGAGACAGTGGCAAGGATTCTTTCAGAAATGCTAAGTAACGTGGAGCAAATACATGATCCAGAAGAATCACTCCAGAATATATGTGAAACCCTTAACAAAATCAGAGAAGAACATCTAATAGAAAATAAAGAGAAGAGGAAAAGTTGGATGAATGACAATATATTGCAAAGCATAGAAAAAAGAAGAAAATCAAAGGATGTACAAAAATATTCAGAGACGAATAAGAACCGAAATACGAAAGGCCAAAGAAAATTGGTTAAAAACACAGTGTGAAGAGATATAGTTGTTGGAACAAAAACACGATACATTTAATATGCATAAAAAGATAAAACAAGCAGCTGGTCTTCAAAAATCCAACACAGCAGCAAACTGTAAGATCAACAGGGGAACATCATCACAAATAAAAATCAAGAAATATGCATATGGACCAAATACATACAAGAACTCTTTGATGATGATAGGTCCGAACAACCTCCATCCTACATATGTAATGCCAACTTACCACTCACATCAGACTAAGTGGAAAAATCAATAACACAACTAAAGGATGGAAAAGCTCCTGGATCTTACAATGCATATGCTGAACTCATAAAGCTATTTAACACCGACGGTACCCAACGACTAACAAAGATATTCAATGACATATATTTAAACGGAGTAATACCAAGATCATGGCTGAAGTCAACGTTTATTGCTCTACCAAAGAAAACAAAATCCATATCCTGCAATGATTTCCGGACCATCAGCTCAATGAGCCATCTTCTTCTTCTCATTGCGCCGTCTCCTTTCGAAGGTTGGCGATCCAAATGGCAATTGTAGTTTTGGAAACAATGAGCCATATTTTAAAGTTATTTCTAAAAATTATACATCAAAGGATATATAAACTATGCGAAGAAAAAATCAGACTACACAGTTTGGTTTTCGGAACACAGTGGGTACGAGAGAGACTCTCTTTAGCATAATAGTGCTATTTTAACGAAGTAGAGATGTGAATTATGATAGAACATTCGTTCTTTTATATGGCGTGGAGTCATGGACCTTAACTGAAGCATCACTGAAGAGACTCGAAGCATTTGAGATGTGGTGCTATAGACGCATGTTGAGGATTTCTTGGATAGACAGAGTTACCAACAAAGAAGTACTACATAGAATGGGTAAAGAGCGCGAACTAGTCATAACCATAAAACGTCGCAAACTAGAATAACTGGGCCATATAATGCGCAATGAACAACGATACAACCTACTTCGGACCATACTTCAAGGTAAAGTGCATGGGAAAAGAGGTCCAGGACGAAGAAAAATATCCTGGCTGCATAACCTGCGAAAATGGTTTAATTTAACCACTACCGGACTTTTCAGTGCAGCAGTCAACAAAGTCAGAATAGCCATGTTAGTGTCCAACATCCGTAACGGATAGGCACCATAAGAAGAAGAGATGTGAATTGCGATATTTATGCATGCTTCATTAATTACCATAAAGCGTTAGATACGGCAAAACATGACAAGCTGATGGAGATATTAACAAACATTGGAATAAATAACTGTGATCTGAGGACTAACCACTACCGGACTTTTCAGTGCAGCAGTCAACAAAGTCAGAATAGCCATGTTAGTGTCCAACATCCGTAACGGATAGGCACCATAAGAAGAAGAGATGTGAAATGCGATATTTATGCATGCTTCATTGATTGCCATAAAGCGTTAGATACAGCAAAACATGACAAGCTGATGAAGATATTAACAAATATTGGAATAAACACCTGTGATCTGAGGCAGGTATCCGTACAGAGGCAGGAGAATCCAATGATATCAAAATCAAACGCGGGGTCCGACAGGGATGTATACTATCACCCTTGAGGTTCTATATATACTCTGAAAAAAGCTTTCAAGAAGCAGTAGAGGATGTTAAAGCCGGAATTTGAATTAATGGAGAATGCATCAATAACATCAGATAAGCAGATGACACGGTGTGAAAAATATTAACAAACACTAATGAAACTCGAATGCGGCGGGGAAAAAATATATAAAAATCATCTCGATAACCGACCAGCTGTTTCAAATCTTACTGTTATCAAACGATAACGATTTTCACGTAGCCTGCGAAAAATATATTAAAACGTTGTCTCTCGATAATCAACTATGATGACCCCTTCATATGTACTAAACGTTATGGGCCCGATCAAGTCATTTTTGCCGGAGAAGTACGTTGACATAGAAAGTTATTTGAATATGTATTACTTAAAATGTGGACTTACAGTTAAGGTTGCGAAACGTGTATATATGCATACATCGAAATTAATAACGGAGATAAAAACTTGCGAAAATTATAATTACTTCGCTGCACAAATCCACAACATTGGAAAGTATGAATATATAATTACATATAAAATAAATGCTTCTCGATATATTATAGGAGTAGAAATTCAGTAATTTGGCAAAAAAATATAAGAAATCAATTATAGCAGAACAGTGATTATTTTGTTTAAACCTTATTAAAATAAAAAAAATTAGAAATAAAGACATCAGAAGAATTCTGGGAAGAGAAAGGACTGTTTTTGACAATTTACAGAAACAACTTATATGACACAAACAAGTAAATAAAATAAGTAAAGACTGAATACCAACGCCAATAATAACCTGAAAGCCAACGAAAAGAAAGACCAGAGGACGCACAAGGAAGACTGACAACAAGAATAGAGAAAGAGATACTGGAGATGGTTAATGAATAGAGCGAAAAGTATGGGAAGTGGGCATATTAGTTATAAATCTGAATTTTATGTACAAACTTTCTTTGTTTTATGTACAAACTCGGAAGGTTTTATTTTCTTTCTTTATATAGCTGCTATTTTGCTACACTTTATTTTCTCAAACATTATTCGTGGAATACCAAAAAGGTTTATATTGATGACATGTATCACATGATAAAAGTGGTACTTATTTATTTTGAGTTTCCAGTTAAAGAGTTTCCATAAACTTGTGTGAAAATTAAAACAGACCTATTTAACTAAGTTAAAAATGTCCTAACTATTTATAATGTAGTAACTAATCTTCGATGGATGTAACAAAATGTTGCGAAAATTCAATCAAAGACCCATATAATAATTTCGATGATAATGGACCATTAAATCGATCTCTTATTAGAATCAAGTAGTTCAAAGTTGTCCACGTTAGAAAAACCTTAAAATTATTAACGGAGGAATAACGTCACAATCCATATCCGTAACACAACCGTTACGTTTTAATTTCGCGTCATTATTATTCATTAAAATCTTTTCCATATTGTGTAAAGCGTAAATTTCAAATGAAGCAACTAGACTATAATATTTGCTCAAGTACGTTGAACATCGGCTCAGTCCGAGTACGTGATTCACGCCACGACGACGGCGGCATATGGTTAATGGTGGTGCTGGTCGCGTTCACCAGAGCGCTCCACTTGTCAGTAAAGGTATTCGGTTTGTCTCCTTTGCTGCTGCTTTGGTTACCATAGACGGCATAGACTGATTTAACATTTGCGATGTTGTCGAAACTCAAATGAAACCTTTAATTTATAGACATTTATATTGTTAGCTATTGTATCACGGTCATTTGTAGAAAGCGCTTTCTATAATACAAGGTAATGCCAAAAACTGCAAATTCTTGAGAATATAATTTTATATTTTAATTTCAATTATTTCGATTAAGAAGAAAAGTAAATTTTAGAGTAAGTAAAGTGATGTCATTTGGAACAAACGACTTATAGGGTACTTATAGGAGTATTGACATGGCGAGCATTAACATAAACATTTCTAATTGACTACTTCCGATATTAACCCTAGCTAGAGTGTTCTTTACAGGGGAAAATTTGTTGGGGGTCTTTTGTATTGAAGTAATATACATTTTCAGATGATTGTAAAAAACTCTTATCTTTGTGATAGTGATTGTAAGATCGACAATTTGTAAATATTATAAATATCAATATTGTACAGAATATCAAAATATTTAAAAATATTTTTTTATTGAATTAATGTGTCTCGATTACAGATATATAGAGATCATTGATGTAAAAGCAATAAATATTATATAAAAGATTACAATAATAAAAATATTAACAGTACAGTGGAATTAAAAATACATGAATAATTAAATTTTATTAAACCTGTTTATAGCCTATAGAATGCTGATGATGTGCTGTATAATTTACACCTTCATTTAAGTTATCCTTTTATCCACGTAGTCATCGTTTCTTTTTGGTATGTTGCATAGTTTAAAACAATATGTTTCACATTTAACTGACAGTTGAAGTATTGTCACAAAACTGGGACCTCTGAGCACATTAGATATCCATGTATTAGTCTGGTATGTACAGTTCGTCGTCTTTTTCCAGTTAGTTTGCCAACAAGTAAGTGTAAAACGATTGGAGTGACGTTTTAGATCTTGGCTAATTTAAATTTTTTCAAGATCAGTGGTTGATACTAGCGCTGCGGTTTGCGAATTTGTTAGGGGATGTAGCAGTAGAGGTGATAACAGTTGTCAAAGAGTGGGTAGTTTGGCGAAAGTAAGACCGAAGAAGATAGGAGAAATTTTCTATCCCATCAGATCATCATTAGTGAAAAATCTAAAAGTATAACCACTTAGAAATGAAAACAAAAGGGTAAAATTTTGATTGTTAAATTGAAAATGTGGATATTACTTACGTCAATATAGTAGTTGAAATTAGCCACATGAGTTAGTTTTTTTTAGCAAATATTAAGTCGAAAGGGTTGAATCACCGTCAGCTCCAAGAGTTTCTCAAGTTTTTGGATTTACAGTATAATGACGATACATTTTATGCAGAAGTAAGATGGCTGAGTCGTGTCACAATGTTGAAAAGGGTGTTTGATATGAAGAAAGAAATATAATCATTCTTTGTAAGCAAGTCAAAAAGTATTCCAAATGAAACTTGGACTTTGGGAAGAACAGTTAAGGACAAAAATCTTCACTCAGTTTTCTTCATTGTCGTTGTAACCACACGTCATACAAATGGTGGCGGATAAATATGCTTCGTTAATATCCTACTTGAACTTGGAATTCGAAAACCGATTTCAAGATTTAAAAAAAGCATCGTGTGCTTTTTACTGCACTTGCACCATCATTCTCCGTAGACATTAATTTACCAGCAGTTTTACAAATAGAACACTGTGAAATGTGCTGTAATACCCAATTAAAGGGGAAATTTAATCAGGTTGGTTTTGAAGATTTGGATAAGGAAAAATCTCCTACATTTTACAAACATGGTTTGTCGATGATTTCGCCATTTGGAAACTCCTACACGTGTGAACAGCTTTTCGAATGAAGCATATTAAATCTGGAATGAGAACACGAATCGCTGTAGAGCACTTGGAAAACTGAATGCGGGTAGCAACAACATCAGTCGTTATTAACATTGATGCACTTAGTTCTGAGAAATAAAATAGACGTTTAACTAAAATTATTATATTTTGTTTATTTTTTTATTGTTATTATTTTTTGTATGTAACTCTAATAAATATATTTGAATCTCATTTTTGTTATATCTTCTCTATACAACAGTTATTTCCTGTTTGTTTTAAATAATAAAAAATATTGATGTGCGACCCGTTGTCATATCTCATCTTTAAAATTTGGCCCGCGTACTGAAAATATTGACCAATTGAAGGATTAGCCAGATTCACGTTAAAAAGTTGGTTAGTTAAAGCTAGAGAAAAGTAGGGCCTTGATGACAGATTGGAGCACAATTGTAAAATTATTATAAACCAATATATCTGACTGTATTTCTTATATCTTACGCCTCACTTACATCCGTTCTGTAAGTAACCATTTGCAAAAATTTTATGAAGCATCTTTGAACTGTAATCTTTACTAACTTTTTGATTTTGCCCTATTTTTTGAGATCACATCTTAGAAGGCAGTACCAGTAAGGAGCCCAATGCTCAATTTTATATTATTTTTTTGCTCAGTTTAAGGATACACTTTTATTCGGAATTAGGACTTGTCAGCATTTTTGCTTACCTTTGTCATTGCGTATAATTGATCGTATACTCTCAAATAAGCAATTGATTAATGAACATGTTTGTAATGTACACAAAAGATTTGAAAATTGAATGGCAAGTCCGTCATCTTCGGAATCTCTCCATCTATTCCTACTAAAATTGAAATGAGTTTTGCGTTATTCAATCTTCGAAAGTTGTAAGTGACACTAAAAAAGTTTACTATATTTACTAGATGACGCCAATGAAAACAAAACCGAAAATATTGAATGAGAACGAACAAACAGCTTAAAAACGGCTCTATTATTTAAAAGAAACCTTGTCTAGTGAAAAGAAAAACAATTTTCGAGAAAAGCAAAATATACTATTATATGAGTTGATGACTTATAGCTTTATTTTCACAAATCCTACCTCTATTAAAAAAATATAAAAAACTCAAATTTATCTTCACTGCCCATTTTTATTTATTGATATAATAACATTGCTGTAAAAACTGAGTACCCGCTCTAAATGTAAACAATTTGACAACAATGAAATCAAAAGAAACCACTGTTAAAACTCTCAACATGGCTTCCGCCACGACTTCCCATTTAAAGTGGGAGTGCATTTACGTCGAGTAAACTACGATTACGATTTGAAGTTCGTAACTATTATAGTAACTAGTTGGTTTTGCGTTTTGCCATATGATCAAAATGCCAGTTAAATGAAATAGCTTTAGAGATGGGATTTTCCTAATTGCTAGGAACTGTTACAAAAATATGTCAACGAAATACTACACAAGTTTTCTTTTTATTTTTCAAGGATTACGAATAGTGATTAATTTGTTTAAACAGTCGGCGTTACAGTTAGACATACAATAGATCTTTCCATGGTTTTCCCACTAGGGACTTTTGTCCACTAGATACTATAGTCCATCAAATAAATAATGAAATGAGTCATTTAAAATCACGCAGTTGAAATGCTCAAAACTACCCAGAATCACGTTTTGTTCACGTAGGCTATTCGATTTTCGAAAAGAGAGAATTAGTCACGTGCACCGAATGAGAATATTAGCTTGCAATTTTATTAGATTCATCAGAACTGTAATATGTTATAATATTTTTTGCTTATATTAGTACTTACATTTAATAATTTTCACAGCTTAATATGTGTATTTAAGGGAAATTGCCATTACTCTCACTATCACTGCTATTACTCTCTGTTCACGTAATTACTTCTAGATTATAGTTGTAACCTCGGAAACCTTTTTTGGATGGTGCTAGAAAGGTCACCAATGTAGACACTGCGGACGGCAGCCAGATGGTTGGTGGAGAGCGAGTCGTGGGTTCGAAACTAGCTTTTGAAACCAGGAATGGGTCCAACGGACGAAATAAGTAAATATACGATAAGAGCTATTGGAAAAGACACAGAAATGAACAAAAAGATAGATGGGTAAAATTACCAAAGATAAGATAAGATAGGGAACAGGGCGCCACTTAATTTTTTGGGGTTTAAGGAGAAAATTAAGAAACCTTAGAAAAGAAAAGAGATAAGGAAAGGTGTTTAGGTTCTGAGACCAAACCCAAGAAAAGATATCAACAGTTAGTTACTGAATAAATTTGGTCAACACTCTACATAAACAAAAAATAAATATATAAGGTATTACACTTACTTACCTACGAAACTTAAGCCTGATCTTTCTACTGGTCAAAGGTATAGTTATATTTAAAGGTAAAAAGCAAATATATCAGGGAACTTTGTTAGGAGTCGACAAATAAAATACATACATGAAACAATAACAATATATTAAACAACAACAAAATTATGACGCTGCTGAATGCAACGCAAGTAATAAAAATACACCAACAACTATAAAATGGTGGTATACATATAAAAATAGGCAGAAATATAATTAGAAAATATCTTTACAAAGATATAAGTATAACACAAGCATGCACAAATAAAGTTTTGGCGAATCTCGAGATATTATAGCAAATAAAATTGAATACAAATTATAACAAACACAAAAGATAACAAAAATTAATAAAATTTAAATTTACAAAAATACAAAAAACGTTTACTGACGTGAAAACATAAAAATTTAACCAAACCGCACTTGGTTAAGTCGATTATTTGGTTCGTAACAAAAAAAAATATAGAATGTTCTTTAATTGACTGCAAAATTCAGTAGCTACTCTCAATTACATTTGAAGACATGTATGATCGTTCGATACGTCCAGATAATGGGAGATGATATGATATACCATGTTACTTGGCCAGATAGGTGGAGATATTAAAATTATGTCACTTACAGTAATTATTCCTGAAGGCTGCTGCTTTAATTCACTGAAGTTAATACTGTACTGGTATTAAACACTGAATTTATTTACCCTTGAAGGTGCTTTACAACTATACTTAAACTAATATAGTGTAAGATAAAAAAAACTCTAATAAGCAAGTGTATACACACTTATAAAGAAAATGCACAGAGACGGTAAGGTAGCAGATACGATATTGTGAACTAATGCCCACCGATAAGTTGTTTTCTCTATGAGTGCCCACCGAGAAGTGACCTGGTTCCTCTAAAATTTTACCAAATTACCTAAGAAAAAGAAGGGATATCTCCCCTCAAAAATCATAGGCCTGTTGTATGTATTTCTGAGAAGATAAGGTTATAACGGCTATCGGAATGTTCGAGGTAATTTGGCACGTGATAAACTATGAAATCCCGAGATTGGGTCTTTACAGAAAAATTACTATACGGGCCTTCGGAATATTTACAAATTTATCATAAAAGACCCGGATTAAGACGGAAAGGATTAAAAACCTTTCGGACGCAGGGAAATTCCTTGGTATTTCGCTAGGTACAATAATATTCTCTAATCGTAAACACGACCATCGGCGTATCATCCGCAGGGGTAGAGGGATTAGAAATAAATTAATATATTAATTATAAAAAAATGTTACATAGTGTCAACATAAACATCTAATGAAATAGAATTCTGCCAGGATAATGGCATAACTTCATCAATAGTAGTATCTATCAATGCTGTATGACTGTTGTATCAGGGAAGGAATTGTAGGGAAGGGTAAATAATAATAGTCTCCCGTTTTATACCGCTGTCGCGGCTTTGGGAGTATAGCAGGGTAGTCTGCTATATCTAGGGCCTACGGTATACAAGGAAGGTAACATGGCCAGTGCTACGCTTCAACCGTCTATTATTACCCCTGGTTTTACCCAAGGTACTCATTTTTATTCAGGCTGAGTCGACCTCGGGAAGGGTAAATACAGTGAGAAAAACAGGATCTAAATTGCCATCTGTTCGACTAAATCTAGCGATCAGGTTCTTGAAGGGCATCCCTCAAGCAGCTCTGGAACAGTGTTACTGTATTTTTGTGTATATATTTATTTGTATGTGACTGTGTGTGTATGTGTAATTAAGACACTCAAGTTTCCTATGTAGAGAACAAGATTTCATGGGGAGTGAGAATTGGTAATCGAGGACGTCCTCCAACAAGGCGGTCAGACGATATCAACAGCATTTAGCACAACGAGGGTGCTGGATTCAGGGTGCTCGAGATCGGATGGAATGAAATGTATTTACAAGACGCCTATGTTCAGCACTGGACGTAAAACGGTTAATAATGAAGACAATGAAGAATTGGTTATCTCCGATATGCAGACATTCTGGCTTCTGGCAAACCTATAATAGATACAGGTATTAATATTTACCAAATAATAAAATGAGAACCTGATGATACTCAAAAAAATGGTTAATACCGGAACTAAAAATAACTCGTCTATTAAAAACTAGAATATTTAGACACATTATTATTTAAATAAATATAAGGTTGAATGCTCGAATAAATGAACTTTGATCAGATAAAAGGCATATATCGAGCACAGTTTAATTAAATCTTGCCCAAGTACTTTCGATCCCTAGATCATCTTCAGGGGCATTTCGTCAATTGTGGCCTATCCGGCAAGAACAAGATGTCATAAACATAAAATTGTACATTACACTACACTACAAATAGACAAACAAACACTTTAAAATAATTTAAGGGAGGCTACATTGCTTGAAGAAGTCGGAGACAGAATTCTGTCTCCGACTTCTTCAAGCAATGTAGCCTCCCTTAAATTATTTTAAAGTGTTTGTTTGTCTATTTGTAGTGTAGTGTAATGTACAATTTTATGTTTATGACATCTTGTTCTTGCCGGATAGGCCACAATTGACGAAATGCCCCTGAAGATGATCTAGGGATCGAAAGTACTTGGGCAAGATTTAATTAAACTGTGCTCGATATATGCCTTTTATCTGATCAAAGTACATTATTATTTACCAAATGATAAAATGAGAACCTGGTCCAGTTTAAACGTAAACAAACACCTGTAATAGATACAGGTATTAATATTTACCGAATAATGAAATTAGAACCTGATTATACTAATGGAAATTTTTAATAACGGAACCAAAAATAACTCGACTATTAAAAACTACAATATTTAGATACATTATTATTTACCAAATGATAAAATGAGAACCAGATCCCGTTTAAATATAAATAAACAAGTGTAATAGATACAGGTATTAATATTTACCAACTAATAAAATGAGAACTTGATTTTACTAATAGAAATTTTTATTACCAGAACTAGAAATAACTCGACTATTAAAAACTAGAGTATTAAGATACATTGTTATTTACCAAATGATAAAATGATAACCAGATCCAGTTTAATCATAAATAAACACCTGTAATAGATACAGGTATTAATATTTAATAAATAATAAAATGGGAACCTGATTTTACTAATAGAAATGTTTAATAACGGAACCATAAATAACTCGACTATTAAAAACTACAATATTTAGACACATTGTTATTTACTAAATGATAAAATGAGAACCATATTCAGTTTAATCATAAATAAACACCTGTAATAGATACATGTACTAATATTTACTAAATAATAAAATGAGAACCTGATTTTACTAATAAAAATTTTTAATAACGGAACCAGAAATAACTCGACTATTAAAAACTAGAATATTTAGACACATTGTTATTTACCAAAAAATGATAAAATGAGAACCAGATCCAGTTTAAACATAAATAAACACCTGTAATAGATACAGGTATTAATATTTATGAAATAATAAAATGAGAACCTGATTTTACTAATAGAAATTTTTTAAAACCGGAACCAGAAATAACTCTACTATTAAAAACTACAATATTTAGGCTCATTGTTATTTACTATATGATAAAATGAGAACTATATCCAGTTTAAACATAAATAATGCAATAGATACAAGTATTAATATTTACCGAATAATAAAATGAGAACCTGATTATACTGTAATAGAAATTTTTAATAGCGAAGCCAACAAAAAGTCGACTATTAAAAACTAGAATATTTAGAAGACAAATTATTATTTACTAAATTATAAAATGAGAACCTGATTATACTGGAAATTTGTAATACCAACAACAAAAACAAAAACTCGTTTACTAACAAGGTTTAAATTATAGACCAGTGAAACGGGAATTTATTCACCCAATAATTGTTTAAAAATTTATTATATTGTTACGTTTTTCTGTGGGTTCAGGAAGTAAGTGAAGTGCATAGTTTAACTATTTTATTTAATTCACTCAACTACAAAATAAATTCACTAAATACCGAATATCTAATTAATAATTATAAATACACTAATAAAGGGTAATTCATTTAGAGGTACTTTTTTCAATAAGAAAAACAATGAAAAAAATAAATTTTATTTGAAAATATTAATTATCATACAAAAGAACCATTCTTTACAATTACTTCTTAAAGATAATTTCTTTTAAATGTTGGCCATAACTACGATTAAGTTGGTTCATTCTGAAGTTCCAATTCTCCAATGGCTCGTTCCAGCATTTCGATTGGTATTTCATCAATAATTCGAGTAATATTGGCCTCCAATGCCTCAATCGTATCTGGTTTATTCATGTAGACTTTGGACTTTAGGTAGCAACAAAAGAAAGAGTCTAGAGGTGAGATGTCACAGGATCTAGGCAGCCAATTTACTGGTGCAAAGCGTGAAATAATTTGTTCACTGAATCGTTCTCGCAGTAAAGCCATGCTTTCACGGGCTGTATGGCAAGTGGCACCATCTTGTTGGAACCAAATGACGCCGAGACCACGAGCTTCAATTTCAGGTACCAAATAGTCCGTTTTCATGGCTGGCACGATAACGGTCTTCATTCATAGTAACATTCTAGCCGGCCTCTGTTTTCAAGAAATATGGACCAACGATTCCACTAGCCCATAAACCACACCAAACAGTTGTTTTTTCAGGGTGTAATGGCAACTCTTGAACCTTTTGGGTTGTTCCTCACCCCAAGTATGGACATTTTGTTTATTAACGTACCCATTAACCCAAAAATGGGTCTCATCAGAAAAGAAAATTTTTCTCGAAAACAGTGGATCTTCTGAAAGCTTATCAAGAGTCCATCGACTGAAACGGTAACGACTCGGAAGGTCGGTCGGTTTAAAATCTTGCACCAATTGAATTTTGTATGCTTTTAAACCAAGATCCTTACATAAAATTCGCCAAGTTGTTGCATATGACAAGCCAAGCTGTTGAAAACGGCAACGAATCGATTTTTTATTATTTTCGAGTACACTATCCGTTACCGCCGCTATATGTTCTTCAGTACGTGCTGAATGTAGTCTATTTGGTCGAGTGTTATCCAATAATGAAAACTATGTCTCAAAACTACTAATCGTAAAGCGAATTGTACGTTCGGTAGGCCGATTATGTGGACAATAAATTGCTCTAAGCGCACGAAACACATTCCTCACAGAACTCCCATTTTCAAAATACAACTTAATAATTTCTAGACGCTCTGCCGGGCTAAGTCTTTCCATTATGAAATGTCAAACAATACTGAACAAAAGCGAAATGTCAGTTTGCTAGTATTCATGCGCGATCTTCAGTCAAATCCCCACCAAAAAAGTACCTCTAAATGAACCACCCTATATTAATCGGTGACAATAATATGGGTACTACTTACAAAAACACCTGTCTAACTACTTTCTATTCAAAGTAGTCTGTCTTCGCAATATATTCCGATCGATTCGCTATAGTTCACACTGGTATATAATGGTTTTAAAATTTTTATTGTTTTGATATATCGGAAAAAGTCAAAATTTAAAATACTAACTCAAAAAATATACAAATAGATTCTAGTCGTATACCGAACAAAAGGAAGAGCTGAGTTAAAGTATAAGCTGAGTTGTAGTTGATGAAATGAATGAAGACATTAAAACCATATAATTAAACAACTGGGATTGTAAAACAAGCCAATTGTCAAAATACCAAAAATAAAATCAGAAAAGTGAAATCACTACCCAAATTGTATTTACCAATATAAAACTATAAATATAAGGAAAAATACTATTTGTAAACAATTTAAATTTAAATTATTTCAAGTTTTAATTTCATTATAAAAAATAGCAACAGCAATCAATAATTTTATAGCTATATTATTCAAAATCTGGGTAA
Source organism: Diabrotica undecimpunctata (assembly GCF_040954645.1). Classification (NCBI taxonomy): domain Eukaryota; kingdom Metazoa; phylum Arthropoda; class Insecta; order Coleoptera; family Chrysomelidae; genus Diabrotica; species Diabrotica undecimpunctata. Next base: position 141,891,981 of record NC_092805.1, on the reverse strand, counting down.
AATGACCTGGGTCATACCGACCAAGGGCCGGCTTTCAATACGTTGCAAAAAATTATTGCATTGCCATTCCATCTAAAAGTTAAGAACTTTTTTATTATGTTTAAAGTGTACAACATAGTTTGTCCAACTTAGGGCTAGTCTTTTCACCTCCGGTTAACTAGTTATCCGGAGGTTTATCCGACAGATAAAAAAATGTATCATCTTTTCATTAGCGAATAAACAGATAAAATGTTAAATATTTATTTGTAAAATAAATTACCCAATAAGAATAAATTGTTTTTTAGTGTTTATTGTGGGTGAGAGACATGGGTGAGAGAGATGGATCCGGTATTAGAAGATTTATATAGATCCGGTAATCATAAAGAGATTTTTAACAACTTTAAATTAAGTAAACCGACAATGATCAATATTCTGAGAATATATTGTGAATGATTGTTAATAAAAGATTATAAAATTATTCTATCTCTTTTCCGTCACTTAGTTTTGGTATTAAATGATTTCATGATCTTGATAAATAAAAAATGGATTAATTAATGTGTTCCAATGGATATTGGTGCAATTGATTAAATAATCTCAGAATAGGAGTCCAAGATTAGTTCCAGATTCTTCTAATGTTCATCAAATACATTACCTTATAAAAGAAGACACAGTTATAAATTATTATTAAGTATAAAAAAATATCCGCAGTTTAGCACGAAATTCTCAAAACTCTCAAGTAATAATAACAATAAATCTTCTATAATATATGGAATATTGATTTTAAATTCTGACAATTTCGTGACACTTACTGGATATGTTTTTGTAGGTATCTACCAGGTAGGTATAAATAATTATGTATTCTTGATAAGAAGTTAAAGTGGAGATAATAGAAATGGGTTGCTACTTGGAGATTCTGATTATACAGTGAACAGTGAAGCCATTTTTAAGGAGACTACTAAAAAATCCTTGAAGAACATTTCTATATACTCCAGTCGTACTTTTACCTCCGGGCTTCCCCCTAAAGCCCCCCTCGCAGGGGTTAAAAGCGCAAAAAACCGATTTACCAAGAATCTGTACATCGTAGAAAAAAATATTTCAAGTAAAAAATGTAGCTGAGATAATTTTAAATAAAAACGTTAATAAGCATTTTTTGTGTACAATGAACTGTTCTATTAGAAACAACGATTAAAGAGACCGTCGATTTTGCATGTCAGTTAAATTTAATGTTCAGTAAAATTTGTATCAGCTCGACGGTAAAAATTCGATCTTTTGATTCAAGTGACATATAGACAAAAATTAAGATGCAGTTTTTGTATTTTGCCGCAATTAAACTCAGATTTTATACAGGTGTCAATAAATAAATGTGGTGCTATTTTTGCCATTTTTTATGATTCTCACGAGATCAATACAATGTATCATTTTTAACCTATAACCGTTAAAAGCTATAGCACGAAATTTTGGTTTTGACTTTTGGCAACAAATGTGAGGCATTTGAAATATGCTTAAAAAATGCTGGATTTAAACTTTCACACAAAAAACGATCTAAAACATTTATAACTTTTTTTTCAATTACACTAGTACGTTTAACAAAAGAACAAAACTTCTGTAACATCGTTTTTTATTCATATTTCAAATGCCTCATATTTATTACCACAACTCAAAATTAAAATTTCATGTCATAGGTTTTAAAGATTGATCTCTAAAAATGGAAATTTTACTGCAACTGGTCAGTGAAAGTCATCAATTTTATTGATCTCATAAGAATCGTAAAAAATGGCAAAAATCGCGCCACCTTAATTTATTTAACAGCTTTATAAAAACTGAGTTTATTCTCAGCAAAATATAAAAACTTCATAGGAAAGCTGCACTCTTTGCCTTTATAACGCATCGTGATTTTTGTCGATAAGACATTTGGATCAAAAGATATCGAATTTTATTGATTGATTTCGAGGTTGAAGAGAACGGTTCATTCTAAACAAAAAATTCCCGTAAACATTTTTGTTTACAATTATCTCAACTACATTTTTTTATTTGAAACATTTTTTTCTACGGTATACAGATTCTTGGTAAATCGATTTTTTGCGTTTTTACCCCCCTGCAAGGGGGGTTTTAGAGGGAAGCACATGGAGTAAAAGTGGTAAACTTTTTTGCATCTTCTTTAAAGTCCCAAAATTAACATTCTATGCAAAATTCAGCTTGTTCGTATAATTTTTAGAGGTCAACTCTCTGACGACTGGACTATAAAATGAATTTCATATTAAAACCAGATATGTAACAGAACTTTTTATGTATGGAAGAGAAGGTTTACTATTTTATCCAATGGAAGTGGCTGTAAAGTTGAAAAAATTCAACTATTCTAATCTACAGCAACGTTCTATAACCTAGCGAGAGATCAAAATGATGACAATTTTGAAGATAAATTGATAAATGAAGAAGTATATAATTTTCTGAGGAAAAAAATGTTTGAGCTAACCTTATGTAATATTTAAGTGTTATGAAGAAACCTCAGAAGGATCATTAATATTCCTTTTATAATTTTTTTATTCTTTACTAAATTGTTGTTAATTGCCACAAGAAAATAGCTTCAAAACAATTATTAAATTCTTCTTTACATAATTTAATTTAGTCGTGTCGCCACATGTTTATAATTAACATATATCTTTAAACCATTAGTTTGATTTCTTTAACAATTAATGAAATTTTGGTGCCTTCTGAAATAGGGTTTAACTCAGTCAAATGACCCCTTGGTCACAACATTTTAGTATTTATTTAATTTATTCATCAAAATGAGCTTAAACTCAATTAGTATGGTGGAATAGTTATTTTAAATACCTTTGAAACGAGGTATCACTTAAAACTATCCTACTTAAAATTATCTGTCACAGTGGCGCTCTAAAGTCATCTGTCACTATTACGTCACTTGTTATGACTAGTTAAGAAGCCTACGTCTGTTCATTACCTCCCTCCAAATTTCACTAGTATTAACTGTTCAAAAGATACGAGGGGGGAACGGACTTTTGACTAGCACTATACAGGGATGAGTGCCTTAACCGGCAAAATAACGCAAAAGATAGAAAACATAATACGTTGTGAAATAAAAAGAGATGCAAGTAGTAGAGGTGAAAAATTATCGATAAAACCATGATACTATGAATAACAAGATAGGATTTTCATGTAGCACAAAATCGGTCGTGTTCGCGCATGCCGTCATTGGAGACCAGAATTTGAATTCTTGTTAAAGTTAAATGGGATTTTTATGCATTCTGTGATGAAATTATTCGATTAGCAAAATAATAATATTAAAAAAAGGTTTAATAATTACAATAATCGTACACAAAAGGATATTCCAAACTATTTATTAAAGATTATTTATTGACACATACAAAAAACTGACATTACGAACGTACAGGTCTCCAATTACGTCACGACTTATGCGCAATATCTTATCTTCTTAATCATAGTATCATGGATAAAACCTATAATTTACTTTACATTACATTAGATCTATCGAAAGTTTCCCACCTTTAGAAGTTAGCTAATGAGCTATGGTTGACTTCAGTCATAGTAATACGTATCAAGTAATGTGAGTAAAAACAGTTCAAGTACGAGTATGTTTTTATCCAAAATTAAAGTATTGATCAATAATAAACTGTGATTTGAGACGTCGCATACACTCTTCTCAATACAGAATTATCATAGCTTATTATTCTGTATTTATCAAATTACTACTAATTAAACTGTTTACTTACATTTACTTTATTGCCTTCAATCAGTTTTTACTTTATGCGAAATTTAAAAAATGTTAATTTTCGACGTCATACTTGTAATATTATGACTGAAGTCAACTAGCTCATAAACTAACGTCTAAAGGTGGGAAACTATGGATAGTCCTAATGTAATGTAATGTAAATTAGAGGTTTCTATCGATAACTTCCCACCTCTACTACTTTCATCTCTTTTTATTTCACAACGTATTATGTTGTCTATCTTTTGCGTTATTTTGCCGGTTCTTAAGGCACTCATCACTGTATAGGAATAAATAGAAATACATAATCAGAAAAGTGCGACAAAGCTGCATCTTGTCATTCCAATGGAAAAATTAACAACTACCGATATTTGGGAACTACAATAAATTAAAGACGGGACCAAATCAATGATATACAAAAAAAGACCTATCGAAATTTTCAGTACCTATTTTAATTTTGTGGTCGAGGATTACGCTGTCTATGTACAGAGTATTCCATCTCTACACCTATAAAATTATTTGTTTATTGATTGTAATCTTGTCGATGCTACCATCGCACCTCGTTTTCCACGTTAATAAATAAACTCAAGTCATCAAAAAGATAACAACTGTAATGACTTGATCAATGTAGGATGAACTCCATATTTTTATTTTTGTAACTTGCAGGTAACAATTTTCTTTCCTCAGTTTTCGTCGTTTATTTCTTAAACATAAAAGGAAACTTTTAACAGTAAGCTACACGTGCATACATAAAGGTAATTCTCGACATCTTAACTTTTCTCATTTGCAAACTTTTTCTTTAAATTTCGATATAAATTTTTAAAAATAGGTCAATGGTTTTTTTGTAGAAGTAGCAGTTAACCGTGTATTCCGTTGTTTCATCCCGAAATTTAAATTTATTGTCTTTTATTTTTGTGCTAGGTATCTATTATTGTATTTTGACACAGTGGCGTAAGAAAGCGGGGTACCTTTTTTTGTTTAATATATTTTTTATTTACTCATTGTGACTTACGTTGGATTTAGTTTTTAGTTTGAGAGGTTAGGCTTTCGTTTTCAGTTTATTATAAGATGGACGATATATAGCCATGCTGGTTTCATTCTAAGCGACCAAAATAACTGAAAATTACTAAAGCGTTAAACGTAGCAGCATTAGAGCATTTATTAATTCGTTACAATACTGACGAATAATTTTCAGTTAAAAAAGACGAGTTATGCCTCATAATCCAAACTGACAGTCTCGATAACTCATATTTGACTGTATCTGGCAAACACAAAACTAAAAAGTGTTTCTAATGTGGTCTCTCGTATAAAAACGCAAATGTCCTCTATCTTTTCTGCTTCTTAAGGATGTAGTGGCATCATGTAATTGGTTTAACCATTTTTGTCCAATTACCTCTCTCCTGTACGTAGTGTTTTGCTTCGGAGAACATGTAACCAGTCATGTCCTTTATTTGACCCGACCATCGTGCTGGAAAGCTTCCGGATCTTTTATCCGTTACGTTGCCTTCAACTATCATTCGCTCCATGCCTCCTCTTCTTGTAGTTATATGTACAAAATATCTATCGTCTCTTTCGATGGTCCATATTTCGGAAGCTTAGGTGGCGATAGGATATAATATGCTCGAGCAAGGCGTAATTTTGTGTTTTTTGTGATGTCAGTGTTCTTCCATATTTTTGTAAGTTTGTTGTCGATCCGTAACCCGTCGACGGATTTCGTCTTCTCATCATCTACTATTAATGATGACAGAGCCTAAGTAATTAAATTGTCTGACCACTTCGTACCCTGTCACGTTTCTAATCTCTGTTTGATTATTTGTGTTTCTATCAGGTGATCATTACTTTGGTTTTTTGTATATTTATTTTCAAACCATATTCCGTACTCACCGTGCCCACCTTATTCATAATTTTTTTTAGTTCTTCTGCTGAAGATACCGATATAAACGTGTCATCATCGTAGGTTTTTGATTTTTCTTCCTCCTATTGTTGCTCCACCTTGTCATTCCTTAAAAACTTGACGCATATTGTTATCACCGGTTCGTGGATGTAGCTATCAGGGAAAACTGCCTCCATCAGTCACTCCAACAGGAATCCATCATATCCTGGTCCAGATCCTACGTGGAAGGTTCTGACATCAAGTCATCCACTATTATTTATTTACTATTTCCATATTTATATTTCTATTTATTTCTGTTTCCATATTTCCATTATACTACTCCTCCTATGCAAAAAAATAGAAGAAGATATAGATGACACACAGTTTGGATTCAGAGGAGGACTAGGAACGAGAGAGGCTCTGTTTGCTTTTAACGTTCTCGCGCAAAGACGACTAGATATGAACCAGGATCTCTATGTCTGCTTTATATATTATCAAAAGGCTTTTGATAGAGTACGACATCAGAATCTCGTAAAACTGTTGAAAGAAAAGAATGTGGATAGTCGAGATAAACGGGTTATTGTCAATCTGTACTGGAATCAAAAAGCAAAGGTTAGAATCGAAAATGTCGAAACAGAAAAAATAGAAATCAAAAGAGGTGTTAGACAGGGTTGCGTGCTGTCCCCATTGTTATTCAATCTGCACAATCTACAAAATTCAACATATGTTTACAGAGTTCGATTTAAAAATGCCGACGAAGTTACTACTGACGTACCTATCTGCGCTAAAGCTTTTCTGTCTATTCATTTAATCGGAAGAAAGAAGTTAAAATTATTGCAACGATCTTTGAAATAAACTGGAGAGGCACCTACAAACAAGAGAGGTAAACACTCTAAATAAGCTATCGGAGGCTGTTACTGCTGCTGTGATGGAACACATAGATATCTTCCTTTAAATGAAGAAAATCCCATTATAGCTTAAAGGATTCTTTTAAAGTGTACCTATCTGAGGAATTAAACGTTAAAAAAATGTGGCAGATGTACATGGAAATGTACAAAGATGCCCCCATTTCTTACGAATCTTACAGAACTTTATTTACGAATAAGTTTAATATTTCATTGGGGTACCCCCGAACAGATAGTTTCAGTACGTGTGATGAATACGTTGCAAAACTAAAATCACTCGAGAAAGAAAAAGCTAACTTGCCCCCCCTCACTGCAAGCGAATCAATTCTTGTTCTGGAAAAACAGATGAAAAACCTTTACACTGCAAGCACACTTCATAAAATAAAAGCAGAAGTTTTTACAAGAAAAAACGGCTAATGAAAAGGTTATAGAAAACCAATGAAAAAATCGAAAGCATTTGCATTGACTACCAAAAAAACTTGCCAGTGCCTAACATTTCAACAAATGATGTCTATTACAAAAGACAATTATCTGTATTTACGTTCAACGTACACGTACTAGCCTCAAATAAAACATTTTTTTATACATACCCATAGACAATAAGGAAAAAAGTTGCAGACGATGTGTCTTCTCTCCTTCACCATTTCGTCCATAATTTCCTTGATCCTTCAGTTGAAGAGTTGTTTATATTCGCAGATTCTTGTGGGGGCCAAAATAAAAACTATACAGTTGCAAGATTTCTGTATCATCTTGTTCACATAGAGAAGAGACTTAAGACCATACATATGATTTTTCCAATGAGAGGGCACTCATAAATGGAAACAGATAAAAATATGAGGATTATAAATCAAAAATCAAGAGTTGAGTTTTTCCGGAGTTTTCCGAAGTTTTCCGTTTTTCAAGGTGATTGAAGTTGACCAAAATATGTTGAAATCCTGGACTGAGTATTTTGAGAACAAATTCTTTAAAAAATGTCCATTTCAAAGAAGACCTATAAAAGTTTTGAAAATTGAACAAAAATCTCCCCATTTGATTTTTCATCGTCCAACGTACTATGGAAATTTTGTTTCAAATACAGTGATTCCAAAGGACAAAAAAAACTAATGACACATTTACCTTTAGCATCTCATCAGCAACTGCTACCTCTTTCTAGAGAAAAATTTGAAGATGTAGTGTCTCTTAGTGCATTTTGTTCCAAAGAAGCTCAGCAGTACTTTAAATCTTTACCACATCAGTAAATAAGTATTCTTCTTAAGTATATTGTTTTTTAATTATAATAAAAGATAATAAAGGCCTTGTTTAACTTATTTTTGCGCGCTAGCAGTAACATTCTTTTTTTTTATTAATTTAAAATATTTTTTATTTAATTAATATAATTAACACTTAAACTGTTATATAACATATTTTACTAAATTGTTTAGCAACCTGTTAAAAAAAATGAGTTTTAGGATCATACAAGTTAAATATTACAAAATAAAAAAATAGAAAATGTAGTTTTCTGAAAAATGTACTAATAGTGACATTGCGCCTTTATTCCCTGCACCCTTCAATTATAATCACAATTCCAGAATTTTTACGTTGGCATTAGATTGACTATGTGCAAACCCGGTTAACTAAGTGAAAAACCTTGTTGTATCTCACTTGATCATTGGGTTAATCTCACCGATTTAAACGAGTAAATAGAAAGGGAATCATCTCGATTTCAACCGTCGGAAAATGTTCAATGCGATTTTGTTTTGGAGCACTAGAGTATTAGTCAATTATCAAACTGACCGACTTTTTCTATTTAGGCCGATAATGAGATTTTACAGGAATCGAACCAATAATGGGATTTCACGGAAATAGCATGTTAATTTTTTAAAATATATGTCCGACTTTAAACCTTGTTGAAAGAGGACAACTTGATATCAACTTTCCCCATTTTTAACACTTGAATTTTTAACACATCTCTATTAACAGATATAGTGGTAAATCGTCGTAAAATAGTCATTTAGAATTTTAAATTAGTAGCAACTAATTAAATAATAATTTTAATTAAACAATTTTTAAATATTGTGTTTTAAATGTGATTAAGCCAGATTTTTTTTTATTTAGAAAATTGCATCGACCAAATGGCCATTAGCGAAAAATTAATGGATTACATTACGTACAATTACTGCATTACAATTTGGTTTATTAAATATTGTGGTACTTATTAATGTCTTTCAAGAAATTCAGAGTATTGTTAAAGTTATAGTCTGCACCTAGAGCCTCTAGAAGTGCTCCTGGTATCTTGTTGTTACTTCGTTGTTGATTGTAGAGAGGACATTCACATAGTATGTGCATTATCGTTAGTGTCGTATTACACGTTTCACATCGCGGCGGTTCGCACTTTTTAATTAAGTAATCATGCGTTAACCTAGTATGTCCAAGTCTGAGGCGCGTTACTATTATTTCTTGGCTTCTTGACGTAGGTAACACATTCCATGTGTCTATGCTGGGTTTCACTTGTCTTAATTTTGAATTCGACACATTCCATTTATTTTTACACGCACTTAAGATTGATTTTTTTATGTAAGCTTTTATATCCGTTGATACCGATGTGTTTACGATTTCGGAAACGTCACTCACTATCGCGTCTTTCGCACTATGGTCAGCAGTTTCGTTGCCTTTTATTCTTATATGGGATGGGATCCAGATAAAATTTATCTCATTATGATTGATATAAGCCTGAAGAAGGACCGTTTTAATTTTTATTAAAAGCTGGTTTTTTGGATACAGTTGTCCGATGCTATGTATGGCACTAAGTGAGTCTGTTAAGATAATATATTTGCAGTTTGTTGTCAGATTGATTAGTTCTATGGAGCGATAGAGAGCATACAGTTTAGCTATATAAATAGTACTAACATTAGATAGTTTGAATTTAAGGACCTTCTCTGGAGTTACTACAGACGCTCCCACACCTTCGGATGATTTTGAACCATCAGTATATATCTGGGTATGATTTTTATAACGACTAAGGATTTTTCTAAAATGGGAAATAATTAAATCATGATTAGTGAAGTTTTTGTCAAATTAAGCCAGAATTCATTGTAATGAAAATTACTATTTGCTTTTGCGACACAATTGGTCTCATTTAGCACAATTAGAACCCCTTCTTTGATTTTTCTCTTTTTACCATCTGTTTCTTTTAGGACTATACTTGAATCATTCCATTGAACCCTATGTTCATTATCCCATGCGTGTTTACATATTTGAGATCTATCAAATTTTTTATTTTTAATATAAGATTGATGTTAACTTATTCTTACATTTAATGGCCTTGATATTCCATCTAAATAAAACTGATCGCATTCACAAGGTATTTCATAAATACAATTCTTCGTTCTTTCTTGTTAAATTTAGTTTTAGATAAAATAGATCTCAACGTGTTTGTTGTTTTGAATGTTTTTGAAATGTTGAATTTATTTCCTATCGTTTTAAGTTCTTCTGATATTCCTTTTATGTATGGTATGGTTATTGTGTATGCTATAGGATCTCGTTCTAAGTTGTTCTGTTCTATTCGGTCGATTGCTGAAAATTCCCTATTTATAAACGATAAAGGATAATTATTTTTTAGTAAAACAGATGTTAACAAATATTCTTCCTCCAAGAACGAATTTTTGTTAGAACAAGCAATTTTGGCTCTATCGTATAAGGATTTATAAATTCCCTTTTTAATATTTATATTGTGATTTAATTTGAAATTTAAATATCTGTTGGTGTGTGTTGGTTTTCTATACAACTGAGTCTCATATCCAGTATCGTTCGTAGAGATTAAAACATCCAGGAAAGGTAGTGTGTTATTATATTCCTTTTCCATGGTAAATGTTATTGTCTCTTCTTTATCGTTTATATCATTCAAGAATGTGGCCAACAACTTTGATCCATGAGGCCATATTGAGAATACATCATCTACATATTTCCACCATACTTCTTCCTTTCCCCTATCCGTTTCGGACGTTGGCTATTAACAAGGCTATTTTGACTTTGTTTACGGCACCTCTGAACAGTTCGGTCGATGTTAGTCCGAACCATTGTCGCAGGTTATGCATCCATGAGTGTCGTCTTCTTCCCGGTCCCTCCTACTGTCGATTCTTCCTTGGACTATTAACTGTAGCAGCCGGTATTTAGTATGCCTCATGACATGTCCGAAGTACTCAAGCTTTCGTTTCTTTACGTTCCACCATACTGTGGGTTTTAAATTTTGTTTAGAAATAATATGTGTTTCAAAATCTTCCATAAATATATCGGCTAATAATTGAGAAACTAGAGCCATTGCAGGATCAAAATATTGTTTATAGAGTTCATTATTTAGTTGAAAATATGTAGTATTATAATATGTTCTAGTTGCCAATGTATCATCACTCTCTAACTTCGTCTTGACTATATAATTTATTTAAAAAATGTTATGTACTTTTTATTAATGTGTCATTTTTATTTGCAAATGGTTGTATAATATTTAATAAAAATTTTGACAGTTCACTACAAGGAAAATTCATGGTACTACCAATAGGTCTAAGTGGTATATTCGTTTTATGAACTTTCGGTACTCCATAAAAATGAGGGGTGTTACTGTAATGAGGTGTAATTAATCTTGTTTGATAATTTGTTAAACAATCTTTAAACTTGAATAAAGTTCTATATTCTGTTTTCCAAAGGCTTTGTTGGAACCTTTATTAATTTTGTATAAGGTCCGTTTGGTATTAGATCTTTAATTTTGTTTTCATATTGAATTTTATCCATTATCACACTTGCATTTGCCTTGTCTGCTGGTAGGATGATTATGGAGTCGTCATTTTCTTCTACAAGTTCTTGTAGCCTTTAGTTCATCTTTGCTTAGGTTTTGTGGAATTTTAATAGACGTTTCCAATTCAAGTTCACTTAATACTCTGTATTCACTTTTTTCGTGGGTTTGTAAATATTGAGATATTTTCTCCACTGAGCTAATTATGCCTAATTTTGGAATAGATATAATAAATATATGTGCATTGCCAAACAAAAGAGGCGAGATAGAATAGGGCAAAATGTAACAATAGACCCATATAACTTTGAAAGAGTGAAGAGTTTTAAATATCTCGGAGCGACAATAAACGCAGATAACGACATCACGGGAGAGATAAAAGAGAGAATTCAGGGAGCAAACAAATGTATGTATAGCCTTCACAACACTATTAAATTAAAGAGCCTAACACGAACACCAAAAATCAGGATATATAAAACAGTGATTAGACCGGTGCTTATGTATGGGTGCGAGACGTGGACGCTGACAAAAGCAATGGAAAGAAAACTCAGATGTTTTGAGAGTAAAATCCTCTAAAGATTCTTTGGACCTTATCATGACTCAAATAATAACCAATACCAAATGAGAAAAAATGGCGAGATGTAAATAAACAGATAGATGTATAGCGCTAGCGATGTAGTTTAAGATTAAATCAACACAACACTATTAAATTAAAGAGCCTAACACGAACACCAAAAATCAGGATATATAAAACAGTGATTAGACCGGTGCTTATGTATGGGTGCGAGACGTGGACGCTGACAAAAGCAATGGAAAGAAAACTCAGATGTTTTGAGAGTAAAATCCTCTAAAGATTCTTTGGACCTTATCATGACTCAAATAATAACCAATACCAAATGAGAAAAAATGGCGAGATGTAAATAAACAGATAGATGTATAGCGCTAGCGATGTAGTTTAAGATTAAATCACAACCTCTAAGATGGGCTGGCCATGTCCACAGATTCCCTAATAACCGCCTTACCAAGTTAATCTGGGAAAAAGCCCCAACAGTGAAAACGCCCTTAGGACGTCCACTAACCCAACTATCATGGACGATCGTTCGAGATTGAAGCGAGTTGTGCAGTCAGCCAAGACCCACCCCGGGTTTTAGTGTTACGAGAAGAAGAAGCAGAAGATCGCAAATCCAATGAAGAAATAAGAAGACGGTCAAAAGTAACAAATGTAATCCAAAAGATTGCTATGTTAAAATGGAACTGGGCAGGGCAGGTAACAGGAAGAATGGAAGACAACCATTGGACGAAGCGAAGTTTTGAATAGCGACCAAAAGCAAATATAATAAGAGAAGTAGAGCCAGACCTTAAACCAGATGGACTGATGACACCAACCGAATGGCTGGTCACGAATGAATGCAAAAAATAAAGAACAGTAATGAAAGGAAACACCTAAGAGGACTGAAAAAGATATTGGACTGAAAAAAAGTATACATCAAATATTTATTAGAAAGTAGGTATATAGCAAAGTTTTTACTTCAATGGAAAAAGTTGTATTTACAAAATTCGTGGTAAACAAATAAGACAAACTGTGAAACTTCTTTAAAATAACTAAAATCGCTGAAAAATCCAATCTTCCTTGTAAGATTGACTACAAAACGAGCTACTAAAATACGAAGGGTAACATCTTGTATTGGAATTCAAAACTTAACTTCATAAAACTTTATTGCATTGTAAAATATCCCGTCGCTGGGAAAGAAGTATAAAGTTGTTACAGTCCTGAAGCTTGCAAATATCAAAAATAAAATCATTTATAAAATTATTGCCGCTGTAAAACTAATAATTGATAAGAAGGACTTCATATTAGCATAGAGGGTCGATAATTTTTAAAACCAAAAAAATTATAGTAAAATGAAACCTATTGAAAAAGGAAGAAAATATGCTAAAAATGGAAGAAAAAATAAATTCCACTCCATCCGAGGTCGGAAAGTGGGAGGGGGTGAGTTTTTAAGGGTAAAAATCGGTTTATCGCGATTTTCAGCGAAACTACAAGTGCTATGGAAAAAAGTTAAATAGCAAAGTTGTAGGTAACCAAAAGATCTACAACTTTTGTATTTACACTTTTTTCACATAACCTTAAAATTTTTGTGGAAAATTCAAAAAACTATGTTTTTTGGTTTTTTATTTTTATCTTTTACAAAAAAAAATTTTTTTTACGAAATTTGGTGAAAACTTGCCTTAGTATGAACCAAACACACTGTAATTTTTTGGAATTGAAAAATTTATTTTTTTTACCTGATATTGATTTAATATCGAAAAAGCACCCTAATTTTCAATCGAAAATTCACGCTTCAAAATATCAGCTTTTTTAAAAAAGTCGGTGGGCTTTTTGTTTGTTGAAATCTCTACTTTCCGATAGCGTAAAAAAAATAGATTACTATGGCAAATGTTTTCAAAAAACGCGAAAAAAAAACTCAAAACGAATTTTTTTTTTCAACATTATGTACAATTTTGAGATATTTCTTATAATTAATACTGTAGTTAGTCATGTAGCTTAAGATTTCATGATACATTGATAAAAAAAAATGTTAAATCCACAAAACATTAAGATTGCAAAAAGACATGTGAAAATAGCTGTTAAAAATATTCAAGATAAAATTTAAAGGGAATTTCATCAAAAAAATGTGACTGCTGTACGATTTTTTTTACAATTAAAAAGCTGGTTTATTAATGTTTAATTACATTTTTGTCATGGGCAATCTTATAATATATATATTTATGATGTATATATTTATCATAATATTTTTTAGGGCATGTATTAATTTTTGTCTATTTGATGGCATTCCTTCGTCGCCTTCTGATTCTAGATCTTCGAAATTTTCAAGACCATCACCGTCTTCATCTCCAATATTGTTTTCTGTCTGCGTTACTTCCTCATCCACAATTTCATCAGAATCATTATCATTAATTTCTTCGTAGGCTTTTTCATCCACATTAGAGCATTTTTCTGAGCCGTGACAACTTGAACATAAATTTGTAACCATAATTTTCAAACCATGTTTTCGGCAACCACATTTTAAATTGTTACATCCAATTTCACAGCTGCAGCAAATAGTTTTGAGCAGTATTTCTGGGATCAATTCCTTTTCTGTAAATTTGGGCATAATGCCTCGTTGATGTTGTTTCCGGCCGAAATCTGTTGCTGTCAGTTCGTTGCCCGGCCATGTTTGAAGCTGATAATATGCTGCACCTTCTGTGGGTGGGAGATTTGCCAATACGAAAGATGATTTGATTTTTGCAAATTGATATTCTTGAAATCGTAATTGATTCAGCGTTATCTTATTATTTTTGCACTTAAAAATAGATTTGATTAATTGTAATCCATTTTTTGCTATATCTTGTTTATTTGAATCTTTTTCATAAAAAATGTTAGGCAAACTTGACAAATTTTTAGCGTCTAATAATGAATTTACGATAGTTTTCTTTCCTTTCCCGGCAAATCAAAATGTTGTATCGCAACCTGAAAAACAATCCAGAAATGCAATGATATTTTTGCAAGATTCGTATTTGAAACTATTCGACGTGAAAAATTGATCTTTTACTGTACAGTTCCAGAACCTGGTTTAAGAAAATAAATGTCATTATTATTTTCATTTAATTGAATCAAAATGACCAAAAGATCAATATCTTGATATAATTTTTTTATTTGTCAATGTACCATGAAATCTTACGCAACATGAGTAATTACAGTGTTAATTTTAATAAATATCTCAAAATTGTACATAATGATGAAAAAAAAATTTTTCGATTTGAGTTTTTTTTGTTTTTTGCGTTTTTTGAAAACATTTGCCATAGAAATGTATATTTTTCTACACTATCGGAAAGTAGAGATTTCAACAAATAAAAAGCCCACCGACTTTTTTAAAAAAGTTGATATTTTGACGCGTGAATTTTCGATTAAAAATTAGGGTGCTTTTTCGATATTAAATCAATATCAGGTAAAAAATAAATTTTTCAATTAAAAAAAATTACAGTGTATTTAGTACATACTAAGGCAAGGCAAGTTTTCACTAAATTTCGTAAAAAAAAAATTTTTTTGTAAAAGATAAAAATAAAAAATCAAATACTTAGTTTTTTGAAAAATTTTGAGGTTATGTGAAAAAAGTGTGAATATAAAAGTTGTAGATCTTTTTGTTACCTACAACTTTGCCATTTAACTTTTTTCACCCCCAAAACTCACCCCCTCCCACTTCCCTACCTCGGATAGAGTGGAATTTGTTTTTTCTTCCATTTTTAGCATATTCTCTTCCTTTTCCAGTATTTTTCATTCTACTATAATTTTTTTTACTTTTTGCCTTTTTTAAAGGCTTCGACACTGGTCTAAATATGAATCCATAAGGGGAAAATAGAAAAGTAAAAACAGGAGAAAGTGTTGTACCTTGGACCATTTTTTTAAGTCGATATTTGGGTAAAAATAGCCTTAAATAAAGAAATTATGGATAAACAAGATTCCTTTATTTAATCAGTTTTGTAATATGCGTTTACAATTTTAATATAAATAAAATAAGTACTTGAAAAATAAGTAAATAAAATAATCACTCTATGGTCTGAGGTACAACATAACCTTGAAACAACTAGGGTTGTACATTGGAACAACTCCTTATTGTATATATTTTGTAAGAGAAAACAGTACAATGTAACTTAAAAATAAACTTCATTTAACAATATAAATAACCGATAAACTAAACAACATTGTATTGACTAAAATCAACTGCAAATATAAGTTGTGCCTCTTGCCGTTTTGACAAACCCACAGATTTAGGTTCAGGAAGATGCAGTATCACATCAGAGTTGTTGTCAAAAGAAGAGTCTTCATTATTAGATATGAAATTTCTAGATGCTACCGTACCATCAATTTTCTTGTAAAATTTAACGTTATAACCGTCACGTCACGTGTAGATATTATTTTCTGGCGGTTATTGTCACCGTTATTAGCATCTTTATTACTTGCAATACTATTAGAAGGTTCTGATTACGGTGAACTGTTACGGTCGGTCGGTGACGTAGGCCGACAAAAAATTTATCTTCACTAAAAACAGTGTCATTAAATTGCCAAATTCCTGTCACAAGAAAGCCTTTCACAATATTGTTAATCGAAAAAGCCTTCGAATATGCCGTTCCAATTATTTCCGAAATGTCGTAGATGCTTATAGGTTTTCCTGGATTTTTTGTTAATCACTGGTTTGAAGCTTGGTTAAAAAACGTTTTATATGAACCAAAAACAGTTCTGTCAAGTGGATCTAGCTTGTAAGATGTATGTTACGGTATAGTTAATAATACCACTCCATTATCTCTTGCCAAATTTATTGCAGGAACCGAGATATGTAATTCATGGTTGTCATTCAAGCACTTTGTCATTTATGGATGGCTTAACGTAAGCTATAAAATGTTTCAAATATGTTACAATAAATTTTCATTTATCCATCCTGAAGGATTTGCAATCCCTACTGCTCCAGAAGGAGCACCCTTTAGCATGTGTTCCTTAAAGTGTACTCGAGGGAATATAAGCATAGGGGGCACCTGATTACCAACTGCATTTATAGCTGCCACCATGGTTATGTTGACTCCTCGTTTTCCAGAAGTTACGCTTCCTATTTGTTTTTGACCTTTTTGTGCTAATATTTTTGTAGGAATATGAACGGTAATAATTATCAGTTTCATCAACATTATATATTTTATCTGCCTCAAAATGGTAGCCATCGTAGCAACTTTTTAAGTTAACAAAGAACTTTGAAACAGTGTTTTTGTTGAAAGGAAGCTCTTGCAATACTTGTAGCTTCTGGTTATCGTAAAGCTACAGTTGGTAGATGTCTAAGTAAAAATCCTCGTATCCACTCCCTCCCAGCTTGTTTTTCTTCTAACCAAGGATTTGGAATTTTCTTATTATTTTCGCTGGAAAATTCGTATGCTAATTTTTGAAGTTCTTTCTTTGGTAAGCCATAGTGTAACTTGGCCGCTGCTTATAGATAATCTACCAAAAGATGTTCTTCATCATCTGTGAAAATTCGCTTATGTGCAATTGTACTTTTATAATTCAAAGTTTTCTCTTGTGAACTTTGATGAATCTTTAAATGCCTAAGCAAAGTGGTTTTTGAAATATTATTTTCTTTCGCTGCTTCACATATGGAAAGTTGCCGTACAAGAATATCTTCTACAGCGGCTTTAAGGTTTTCTAGATTAACTGCAGGACGTTTGATTCCCAACTTGCTTCGAGGCATTTTCTAAAAGCAAAAAATATTCTATTTTTATAGCAGTATTTTGTCTAACAACGAGAGCATGTACCTTGGACCAGCTCTGTCCCATGGTGTCTTGCCATCGATTTTTCTAAGGGTTTTGATCTCTGCTGTTTCCAGCATTTTTTTACCCCCTGTGTGTAAGGTGGTGTTTCTGCCGCGTATCTCATTATTGGTCTGATGACTGTTTTGTAAATTTTGTCTTTTATTTCTTTCCCAATATTTTTATTTCTCCATATTGTTTCATTCGGGCATCTTGCGGCTCTGTTTGCTCTGTTTACTTAATCTTCTGATTCGAGATTTGATGTAGATAGTATGATACCAAGATATTTAAATTATATTTAAATTTATAGCGAGTCTGAAAGTATGTTTTAAGAAACAATTGTACAACTGAAGTGGAAGGAATATTCATATTTCAAAGTTTTCCAGGCGTTGTAACGAGCTAATTGTCAACGTCCATGTCGGCTTCCATGCCATGCAGTATGATATTAAGTATATAGCATTTTATCATGTGGTAATGTTACGAGCAAAGCCCGAAATTGGACAATCCTAACATTGTACACAAATTATTGTCCACTTCTAGCATTGTACCCCCAAACTGTACAATGTCCGAAATAATCAAAATAATTGTCGACACGTTCATCGGTTCGAATCGATTATTATTGACAAGCGACACACCAAATCAAAAATTGAAAAATCGAATCGAAGAAGAAATTGTTCTACAATAGGGATATTGTTCGTGAAACATTTCAAAGCTTCAAGACATAGATACATCACTATAATATAGGAAAGATGTTTGTAAAACATCTTAGATTTTCAAGAGATATGTATGATAATTTAAAATAATTTAATTGTACGAATCCAAAAGTTAAAAACGCTGGTTAATTATGGATTTATAACCTCAATTGATGTTTGTTTGTCGTTAATAACAAATGGGGAATAATTGTAAAAATCGATATGAATCGATATCTGATATATTATCTTAAACTTTGACGCATGGCTACTTATTGAAATTTGAACATTGTACAGCAATTCTTTTATACAAAGTCCGACGATTATATATATATATATATTTCGGAGATTGTACAGTAAAGGGGTGCAATGCTAGAAGTGGACAAGATTTTCTGTACAATACTAGGATTGTCCAATTTCGGACATTGCTCGTAACAGTAACATGATTTTGTCATGAGATAACGTTCTCTGTTAGTGAAAAGTTATTTCATTTTTAGAAATGATTTTCTAGCCTGTTCTCATGTATCCAGCATCCTAGATATGTAAACTTTTCAACTTCTTCAATTACTTTGTCATTTACTAATGTTTATGTTTGTAGTATTCTTTTTCGTGATTATGTTGTATTTAGCATGAAGACGAATTCTTGGGATTCACAGAAGACGAATAATTCAGTCAGGATTATTAACTCTATCGTCGTGGTCTATCTTCCAATTTCAATTATATCATTTACATAAATGTGATAAATGATTGATAAAGGTGATAAGTAATAATTTTAAAATTTTATAAATTAATAAAAACTCTTTTTTAAAAATTTGGACTATATTAGATCCTATACAGTACAACAATATGGTTTAATATTGACAGGAATGGCACGCGATCGCAAAAGATTCCAAAATTTTTACCGCGAAAAATCAAATTTTGGCTAGCATTGAATTTTTCCAAATCTGGTCGGTTTGGTGTCTAAAATTACCGAACTATCAGCCGTTCACCGACCATCGCGATCCCAACGGTCGAATCTGGAACTTCTCGCCGGTTGCTTGATCGGTGGCGCCTTCAAAACGCGCTCTCGCGAACGACTCGCACGGTAACGTCCACTTTCCGCTAAAGGGGAAGAAGCTTGTAAAGTGAAATCTTTACAGCTATGTTGCCGATGTCTGTAATTGATCAACCAGTATAAGGATTTCGCAATTGTGACATTTAGGATAAAATATTTTTTTGTATAATCGTTTCCTGGAAAATAACAAAGTAGATGTATTGTTAATGGACACGGAATAGGTGGTTTAATTTTGAATAAATTATGCAGTTATTATAAAGTTATTAGCTATTATTTTAATGTTGTATATTTACTTTTTTTTATTTTCTTTTAAGAGAATTTACATTGAAAATTAAGTTCAGTTATTGTTTTAAGTCTTGCTAATGATTATTATTTTAATTTCTCTCAGAATTAAAATCTTTTTTTATTTCTCTTTCAGTAGATATATTTATCGTAGATTATTCTAATACTACATTGTTTATACCTCTTTTAACTGTTCATCATTACTGGTTATACATCATCACTGGTATGACTATTATCTTACATCTATTAGGTACCTTTAAAATTCGTATGTAGTTTTCTATCACTTTTTCTGCCATTGTATACATTTCCCTCTTAACTGTACATACATTTACATTTGATCTATTCGTCCACAAAATTCTCAGTATACTTATTTTCTCATTTGCTTTCATAAGGTGTATTTGCAGCATTTCTTGTGAAGTTGATTGCCAATAATCTCACCCCATAATTCATTTGCGTAATAAATGCAATCCTATGACCCAAAAACACCGACATAATTAATACATTAATCAAAATAACTGTGCCGCTTCATTTTTAACTTCAAATATCTCGAAAAATAATGACTTTATCGTTATGAATAGAGAGTATGTTATTTACATAGAAAGTATTGGAGAATCGAAAACTTGTATTAAAATAGCAATTCCGCCAGTGGCGTAGAATGTGGGAAGGGTCAACCATTCACTTTCCCCTGTCGTACGCCTCTGGTAGTAGCCAGAAACGTTTATTTAACATAATTTAGTAGGGTGTATAAGTACCTACACTTTCTACCTAAGGATGACAAGGATATGTCAAATAGTTTTAAAGTACTGGGTACAAATAGACTTTAAATTTTTAAATAAATCACCCTTTAACTCAGGAAGGAGCCACAATTTATTTAAGTGGTTTGAGTTAAACATTAAAATTTTGAGCCCAGAAACCTACAGTTAATATATTTCCAATTATTAATGAAACGCCCTGTATATACATAACACAATATATCTATATTAAGGGTCTTATAATATAAATTAAAGTCGCCTCGTATTTCGGTGAGACTGTGTAAAAATATATTTATCTGTAATAAAAGCAGACAATAAAAAATAAAATAAAAGTACTCTACCAGGAGTAGTTATTAACTGCAAAATTATCAATGACTGAGATGTATATAATAATACAAAGTTTTAATATTCTCATCGATATTTACATTTAGATGAGCCTGGTAAAATATCTACAGTCGCTCAGATAAAGTTATCATCGATGCATTCTTTGCGTAAGATAACAATTTTTGCCTGAGCAACCGAAACTATAAAGTAGTTTATCCCAATAAATTTCGTTTCGACCGTCCAGTGGTTTACAATTGGGTAGGCAGGTATAATATTTTATATTATTTTAAACTTTATTTTTAAACGAAATATTGTTTATTTGGATGAAACCTGGTATGGTATTCATGACACCGTGAAAAAAGTTGGACGAATAATAACAAAAAGTGTTCTAATTCATTACCGCCCAATAAAGGACAGAATTATAATTTTACACTGCGGTGTAGAAAATGGATGCATCGACGATTTATTATTAATATCTGTAAAAAAAATAAAGACGTGAATCTAGATTATCATGAGGATATGGAGGGTTCAATTTGTGAATCATGGTTTGAAAAATCTATATATATATATATATATATATATATATATATATATATATATATATATAGATATATATATATATATACATATATATCGCACAAGAAGTTGTATGTATATATATATATATATATACATATATATCGCACAAGAAGTTCGAGCGTCAATTATAATGCTTTCAGCTATCAATATGATGGAAATGAAGTATAAAAAAAGTTCAACTCAGGAACCATAGATGTAAACGTTTAATGTTTTTTTTGAAGAAAAAAAACAGAAGTTAGTTTTTATAAAACTAACTTCTGCAGCTGAAGAGCCAGCGGAACCCTCTAATCAATTGGAATATCTTTACAAAGCCGTGTAGTAAAATGTAAGCGACATTTTCAATACCTCTCTGATGATACCATCCAAACATATGCTGAAACATGTTTATGAAGAATTGTGTTCTAAATTGTCTAAATCAGAAGCAATTGTAGAAACATGTTTATCAGAGTGTCCAAAGCAATCTGCTACAAGACTATAGGAGAAACATCTTACCTACATGACAGGACAGAGAATTATAATTTTACACTGCGGTGGAGAAAATAGATGGATCGATGATGTATTATTAATACCTACAAAAAAATATTAAAGGAACCTCTTCTTCCGAGATTACCTAAATATAGTGTGATTATCATGGACAACGTATCATATTATTCAAGATTAATGAGAAAATTCCAAATATTACTTGAAACAAATTACAAATTCAAGAATTTGTTTGAGAAAGATTTGTACTTTGAGGCATCATATAGTAAAAAGGAATTGTTGGAGGTTGTTGACAGTAGACAGTACCAGAAGGAATATGTTGTTGATAACTGTACTCGCAGTAATGGGCATACCGTGCTTGGTATGCCCAGTATTACAATTACTTCCTCCTTACTATTGTAAATTGAACCCAATAGAGTTAATATGGACACAACTTAAAGGTAATAGAAGAAGAAGAAGCGTGGCTCCTAAATTTTTGTCTACTGCTCTCCAGTTAATTAGAAGAGAAGTCACAAAGATCACAGCAACCAACTGGAAAAGTGTAATCAAACATGTAATCGCAGTGGAAAATGACTATGTTAAATATTTACCAGCATTAACCAAATGAACTATAAATATAGAAGATACAACTGATACTAGTGATAACAGTGATTATGAGTAGATTATTAAGTTCTTATTTCCAACTAGGTATTAGTTGAAACCTTTATTTTTATTGTAATTGTACAAATTCTCGTTTTGCTTATATATCTTTGAAAATAGAATACAAATACACTTCATGATAGAACAAAAACATACAACATAATTTAATTTAAAATAATCAAAGTACAGGTTAGGTTATTATAAAATACCTGCTAGATATATAAAAAAGATGTTCATAAAAGTTTTAGACCTATTACCCATTTTTAAATTATTGAGATACTAAGTCTTCTCTCACACGGTGTCAAACCAAAGTTGTTAATAGAATACGCTGTATATAATTTAAAAAATTAATTCTTTATTTTTTTTATTACAATAACTAAGTTATCAGGGATAAAATGTGATCATAAGTTTTAAAACTTATGAGCAGTTGTGTTATTAAAACGTTTGTATACTAAAATACTTACTACATAAATATACTAAAACTACTAAAATACATACATACTAAAATTTATTTAATTGTATGTGATAATTACTTTTATTAACAATTTTTTATAGGTATTATTATTTTACAATAAGTTCTATTTAGCCGAGTCGATTAGTGTTATCACTTCCTAGATATATCACAGAAGTTAACAACACCAATATTTTTTATTTAAACTTTATAGAAAATGAAACTTTTTCTTAAATAAAAATAAAAACTTTTATTTAATTAAAAATTAGATATCTACGCTACTGTTCAATAAAGTAGTGGTAACTCTAACAGTGTTGCCATTTTAGTAGTATTTTACTCCTCTGGTTCCTATAAATTTTCTCACGAAATTACGTGTCGACTATACCTCGGTTGGAATAATGTGTCATAATAAACAAATATTTGTTTTTAAATTCCCTTTTCTGCGCGTGCCCAGCTATCAAATTATAGTTATTAATTAAATTAAATGGTGCCCTACAGCTGTGGACGTTGCTTTCACTGCAGTAATTTAAAAATGAGTCTTCTGATCTGATTTGTATTGTCATCTCAGTGTTAAATACTTTTGTACCCTAACTCTTATCCAAGTGTTAATACCTTTGCTGCGATTATTTATTGCGAAGAGAAAATTACAGATCAGCTTTTCCCAACGAACGGAAAAACTTTTCACTTTTCACAACTTCCATCGAATTTTAGATATCAGTTCCTAAAATTATATCAATTTCACATTACTTTAGGGAATATAAAATAATATGAAATGACTGAAAGCCTTCGAAATATAAATATTGTGAAGAATGCTAAAGATCTCATGAACAGAACATAAAACCAATTAAAATCTGTTACGAATACTAATGGAGAACTTATAAATGTTATTAATCTTCTAATGTCTCACATTGGAACAAAAAATTTAAGGATCAATGGTGTCCAAACAAGAAAATTCTTCTGGCAAGATATTGGAAACACATACACCATTAAGCAGTGCAAAATAGATCAATTTGCTGTAATAATGGCCAACTCTATTAATGAAGAGGACATCTAAAAACGAATAACGTTCTCAATGTTTAGCTTTTTGTGAATATTACTATTTTAATTTTTTAAAGATTGCAGCAGAGATCCAAGTATAATAAACAATATCTATTACGAACAAACTGCAGCTGTTAGAGTTGGAGATCAGTTAACATAAGGCATAAAGATAAAAAGAGGTGTGCGACAGGGATGTATATTGTCCCCATTATTGTTCAATACATATTCAGAGCACATTATGAACCTAGCGCTAATGGACATAGACAAGGGAATACTTATAAACGGAGAGCGATTGGACAACATAAGATACGCTGATGATACTGTCATTTTTGCAGATAGTCTTGAAGATCTTCAGACACTTGTCTCCAGGGTGGCAGAAGTAAGTAGCAGGTTTGGGCTTGATTTTAACATCAAAAAAACCAAATACATGGTTATAAGCAAAAATAGGATACCACCTGGTCAATTACTAGTTAACCAACAACCTATAACACAAATCACCAACTTTTATTATCTGGGTGCAAACTTAAATTAACAGTGGGACCAATCGCCGGAAATTAACATAAGGATCGAGAAGTCAAGATCAGCTTTCGTCAAAATGAAAAAAATCTTTAACAGCCACGATATAAAATTGGAAATAAAAGTTCTTTTACTAAAATGCTACGTATTCTCCGTTCTTTTTTATGGCGTGGAGTCATGGACCTTAGCTGAAGCATCACTGAAGAGACTCGAAGCATTTTAGATGTGGTGCTATAGACGCATGTTGAGGATTTCCTGGATAGACCGAGTTAAGAGTAAAGAGGTACATAGAAGAAGTACATAGAATGGGTAAAGAGCGCGAACTAGTCGTAAACATAAAACATCGCAAACTAGAATACCTGGGCGATATAATGCGCAATGAACAACGATATGACCTACTTCGGACCATACTTCAAGGTAAAGTGCATGAGAAAAGAGGTCCAGGACGAAGAAGAATATCCTGGCTACATAACCTGCGAAAATGGTTTAACTTAACCACTACCGGACTTTTCAGGGCAGCAGTCAACAAAGTCAGAATAGCCATGTTAGTATCCAACATCCATAACGGATAGGCACCATAAGAAGAAGAAAGATTGCAGCGTCGGTAACAGTATTTCATTTGGTTTTCTCTCGTATCATATGAATCGTGTCATGTATTCCGCTTCCTACTTAACTGAGTGGTTGTTATGTCCAACCTGTTGATAATCTTTATCACGGTCTAAATTGATCCAGTTTTCCTTCCATTTCAGGTTTCTGCTTGATGTTGTTTGAAGAAACGAATGAAGAGTAATACCCAAAGCTTTGGAACTCTTCTAATTTATTTGATGAATGTAGCTTTGTTAAGAATATCATGGACAGAACATTGAATTTATTTTATTACTTTATGCTCTAGTTTGTTTACCAAAAAAGATAAAATGTATAAGACACATCTTACATGTTTTTGGGATACCAAAAGGAGAAAGATAAGAAACAGAAAAAACAAAAAATTATCTACTATCATTCTACATAAAGAAGTGATAAGAAAACCAGCTAAGAATAAAAATAATCAGATGTGATTTTACAAATTGATCGAAATGGTTTCTATGTAATTATGACAGCTATAGGCTAATAAAGTCACCTTCATTTCACAGATCTTAAAAAGTACCATAAATAGCTTTGATTTTGTATATTTGTCTTTAAATGAATTCCTCAATGAGCCTATATTTGTCTATTGCTGAACGTATTCTTTCCGTAAAATTTTCCACCTATTTCTATCTTAAGCTTCTTGCAACCAATTTGTGGTAATCACTTTATATCAACCGTCTATCTAGTCGGTGGTCCTCCTCTATTTCGATGTTCCTCTTATTTTGATCGCCATTCCAGAATGTTTCTGTTCCATCTATCATCCGTTAATCTGGCAAAATGTCAGGCACGAGCCCATTTAGCCATGGCAATTCTTTCAACTGCATCCGTAAGTCCTATTCTTCTTATTTCTATTTTTGGTACTTTATATCTGATGGTACTACCTAATATTGATTTTTCCATAGCGTGTAACTCTTATTTTATTTATTGTTTATTTTATCGCAGTTCGTATTTCTGCACCATATGTAAGGACCGGTAAAACACATTGGTTAAAAACCTTTTTTTTTAAACAAACTGGAATATAAGACTTAAATATGTTGTTTAATGTACCAAAAGGCAGCCCATGTGAGACCTATCCTTCTTTGTATTTCAGTTGTCTGATTATCTAGGCCTAATCGAATCTCAGTCCTAGTTTTTTAAGCTATTACGTGGTTGATGCTATGGCTTTCAATCTGAATTTTATTGTTGATTAAAAGGTTGGTCATAAATTTTGTCGGTGTTAGTGTGAATTTGAAGACCAATTGTTTTAGACATTTCATGGAGCGTTTCCAGAATTTTTGTAACTTTATCAACTCCATTAGATTTTAAAACGATGTCATCACAAAAATCTTAGTCGGTTTAGGTACTCTCCATTTATTTAACTCCATATTATCCTCTCGTTACAATCGCTTCAACATATATTCGAGTACAGCTGTAAACAATTTCGGGGAGATAGTATCACCCAATTCTATTTTCCATCCAGAACTTTTTAAATGAATTATGGATGGATCAGCATTAAAAATACGTTTTTCCTCTAGTTTCATGTGCCAGATGACAAGATTCAAGATTCAACATTCAAGATTTATTTAACTACGTTTACACATTTTACATTTGTTTGTAACAAGCCAATTATATGTATAAGTAAAAAAGATAATATATATAACATACATAAAATACAATAGGAGATGAAAATACATTAATACGCATAACATAAAATAAAATATACAAAATAAGACTTTAAATTTATTCATCGAAAGTTGTTTTAAATCCTTAGGAAGGACATTGTATATATTATAGTAAATTGAGTTTTTTTGTGATTTGCTCAAACGATACTTAACTGTTCTGATGTTATTTGCACCTCTTGTGCTATAGTTTTGTAAATCAGAGTGTTTAATTAAAGCATCAGCGTTTTTATGTATTTCTACATTAACGCTGTATAGTCATAATGTTGGCAAGGGCATTATCTTATATTTAACAAACAACGGTTTGCAAGATTCCAAGTAGCTAACTTTTGCAATTATTCTTAATGTTTTTTTTTGCAATTTAAATATTGTGAGGGCATTGCAAGAGTTTCCCCACAGAATAACACCATAGCTTAAAAATGAATGGAAAGAGAAAAGTACGTTATTTTCAAGGTATCAACACTTGTAACAAGTCTTAATTGCCTTAGTAAAAATAAGGTACTAGAAAGTTTACCTTTGACATGGTCAATATGGTTATACCAAGTGAAGGTGTTGTCAACTGTTATGCCCAACAATTTGGCATTATTTTTTTCAACACTCACATCGAAGGTAGACGAAAAAATTAAATTTTGAGTTTTGTTATCATTTAGTTTAAGTTTATTTGCTAAGAACCATGATTGAGCATTGGAATTTACATACTCAAACATGGTTTCTAAAACTGAACGATTTTTATCAGAAAAAACAAAAGTAGTGTCATCTGCAAATAAAACTGTTTTAAATGGGGCCATGAAATTGGGCAAGTCGTTAACATATATTATAAATAATAGAGGGCCCAGAACTGATCATTGTGTAACTCCACGCTTTATCTGTTTAAATTCAGAGACACAATTTCTGTACTTAACTGCTTGGTATCTATCCTTTAGATACGATGAAATTAGTTCCAAAGGAATACCTCTTATACCGTAAAAATGAAATTTTTTAAACAAAATATCATGATAAACACAGTCTAAGGCCTTTGTAAGATTACACAGCGTTATGGCAGAGTGATTATTCTTCTCAAGGCCATTAACTATGGCACTCATCACATCTAAAAGTGCATGTTGTGGAACGATCCTTTCTAAACCCATATTGTGAACTAGTAAAAAAGTTATTTGTTTCAAAGTACGATATAAGACGCTTCTTCAGAATTTTTTCGATTATTTTACTGAATATCGAAACGATGGAAATTGGTCTATAATTGTCTACAATGTCACGATCGCTCTTTTTAAAAATAGGAACAATCTTGGAGCATTTAAATGAAGTTTGGGAATATCCCGATTGAAAAAATACTATTAATGAGGTGTGTTAAAGGTTTAGTAATTATTTCACTAGTGCTTTGGATAAAAGATGCGTTTAGCTCATTAGTATCCAAACAATTTGAATTTTTTAATGTTTTTATAACTGTGGATACTTCTTGTTCATTGGTTGGAGACATAAAAAATGAATTCGATGGAGCTGGAAATTTTTGATAGTTCAAAATTGTGTCGTCTGGTGTATTTCAAAGTGATTTTATAATATTCTCAGCAATTTCAACAAAAAAGTTATTAAAAGAGTCACAAGATATGTTGGTTGTTGAATTATGTAAACCATTTGTTTTATTTCGCTCATAGTTAATTACCTTCCAGCACGTCTTGGATATACTCTTTGAAGTTAATATCAATTGATCATATGCCAGCTTTTTCTTTCTTTTCAACTCAGTATTGCCATGATTTTTATATCTTTTATATTCGCTGTAATGCACTGGGTTTTTAGTAGAATCAGCACGTATTTTATATGTTTGCAAATGATTTCCCATATTTTTTAAGTTGTCATTGAACCAGTTTACTGGACATCTTCTGTCTTTGATAACCAGTTTTTTTAGTGGAAAATATTGCGATACTGCAAGGTTATAATATCTATTAGAAAGTTTGCTAAGTAATTTACATCAAGATTATCGTTAAAAATGTTCCAGTCTAACACGGATAAAAAGTTCCGCATTTTTAAGATACCCTTTTGCGTAAAGGCTCTAGTGCAAACACTTGACTTTTGCTGAATTAATGTTAAGCTTATACTGATATACTGGCCGCGATGATCAGAGAAACAAGGTTCAAGAGCATTTGCCAGAAACTGATCTTCTTCAACATTTGTCATAATATTGTCTATACAAGTGGCAGATGTATCAGTAATTCTAGTATGGTCATGGATTGTTTGTTTTATTCCAAATGATGATATTATAGAAGTCAGCTCACTAGGATTTGTCGTTTTCTCAATAAAATGAATATCTCCCAAAACTATTACTTTTAAATTTGGCCTCATAATGGAACCTAATAAATTTTCGAATTTGTAAAAAAAAAGACTTAAAATCGTTACATTTACTCGATCTATCCAGTGACAGTACAACCGTGTTAATATCTTGTTGAACAATTCCACAAAATTCAACTGTTTGTTCTATATTAAATTTATCACAGTTAATAGCTTTGAATTTTAAAGTATTTTTAACATATATTACAGTACCACCGTTCTTTTCATTTTTCCTAAAATAACTGCTAGCAAGTAAATAACCATCGATGTTTATGTATCGAAGATTTGCTTCACTCTGCCAGTGCTCTGAGAAGCAAACAACATCAAAGGTAAATTCCAACAAAAATAAATCTATCATTTGTACTTTATTGGCTAAACATTGAACATTAACATGGAACATACTGTACTGTTTTTATTAATCTAATTTATTGTTTTTATTTCTTTTATAAAGGTTCTACACTTATAACACTTATAAGTTTATTTAAAGTCTTTATTTGCACAATATAACTAATTTATCTTACACTTAATAATTATATAATTTATCTATATTTATTATAATACGTGCGTTACATTTGAAAACGCGACGCGATGTTCAAAAACTAACTGTTTTTGACTAACCCAGAAAGTCACTCAGACTGGTTTTATTCGGCCTGCTTCTGGAAATTTCAAGTCGCGGGTGACTCATCAGAATTCAGGTAGACAGGTCTTTCAACTGACCGCCGAAATAACTAGAATAGAAAAGATATTAGTAACAAATATGTTTACAGTTTTGAGTCATATTAGGCGTCATTATCTATCGTAACGATACTCACCAGCCTTCCGCTATTCAAAATATGAATTAGTTTTTCAGGAACTTCTAAACTTCCTACGTCTCGATTGTTTCAATTTGTGCGGACTGTTACATTTCCACTACCGTTTTGTAAAGTCTCGATATGTTTGATTACAAAGGCGTTTTCTTTCCATGTCTCTGCTGCAGGCACATATGTAGCTGTAGTCAAAGTTAAATGTTTAATGTCTACAAAAGAAAAAAAAGTGGAACAGTTGGCGGTACTGTAGTGTATACTAGTGTCATTATCATATAATATTAATAATAAAATAAAAATAAATATCATTTCATAGTAAATTTAATTATTGTATAAATTAAATAATATGTTTAAAAATAATAATTGTATTTATATGAAATTATTTTAAAACGAGATTTATTATAAAATTTAAACAGATGATTCAATGTTGTTATGAATAGGATGACATTTGTTAAATTTTGACAATCGTTACAAATCGAATATTCTAGTGACAGATATTCTTATAATTTTTTACTTCTCATTTAATGTCTATATTTTGTTAGTTATGTTTCATGCATAAACCTAATTTAAACCTTCTTAGAGTAAATATGTGTCAATTAGAGTCTATGTCAAGAACCGCTATTCTATAACGTTACTCGTGACGACGCCATATTGTGGCGATAGTTCCGTGACGCTCGCCTCAGCGTTTTACTGTAGAAAAAAAAGTAATACAACGCCAGTATAGAAGTTTCGCTTCAAAAATTGGGTGGACCATACAAAACATTATTTGGACAAAAAGGCAAAATACAGTGTATACGCACTGCGTTTTAATTCCATCTGCTGACGTCTACTATCCTAGAGTAATATGTGCCAATATGTAAGAATAGCTTGGCTTTTTACTATCATTATGTTTGTTTTCAAAGTTTCTAAATTTATCAAAGTGTCCTCAATTTGATAATCCAATTGTTGTTAAACACTGGCTTGCGCAATATCTATCATCACAATATAAATGTACGATTAAGTTTTTATTTTCCTCATACTTATTGACCAATTTCTGGTAAGCTCTGTATGTTTCATCAATCTGCATTTCTATTTTTCCTGTCTTTTCATACGTAGACAATAAAATTATGAAATCTAATTTGCAACATTCATAAAGTAACTGTATTATTTGAATTATTTTGAGTATTTGAATTCAGAAATAACAGCTGAGTGGAAGAGCACAGTTTTAAGTTAAATATAAAAAATAGACAAAGCACATGTTTATAAGTAACTCGAACATACAACACACGGTACTTAAGGCAAATAACTATCTTTAAACAACGAGTACCAAAATTCACATATCAAATCGATATTTTGAATGAAGACCGGGATGGTTTGCAATAAATAAAATGTAGAATTAAAAGAGCTAGAGCTACATTCTTCATACTGATAAACTTAAACTATTATGCTAAGATCTAAGTTCACAACTTAAAAATGCCTAGTCTCCAATATTGAGGCATGGAGCTTCTCAGACTCTACGGAAACGATAATAAAATCATTCATAAAGTGGATATATAGAAGTCTCAAAATCTCGTAGACCAATTGAATTGTGGAATAGTAATGCCTCTCAAATAGACTCTCCTACTCAAATGTCAACCTCACCTTTAAGTTGATAAACCCTGTTATCTCAAACGAGGCTATGACGACCGAGTATCAGCGAATTAACTGTAAAACAACTGGAATTAAGGAAATGTAATTCCATTAAGACCGTGTGCCGACCGTCTTTCCGAGGGGTATTAGTTGAACTGAGTAGGTCACACTGCTTAACCTCTATAAAAATGTCGATTTTAACAGAGACCCAAAAAGGATGTAGGAGAGGCTATCTGCTGACAATGAGAACATTGATAGAGAAGGCAAATGAATACCAACTACCCGTATTTCTTGTCTTTGAAAAGGTATTTAACAGTAACGAGACGTGGGAGACGTAACATTAAGAGAGAAAATTTTGACAAAACTACAAGTTGATGAACATATGGCATCAATGTTAATGGCAACAAGTTAAACCACCTTAGATTCGCTTATCAGCTAAGGAGTATCGTGAGTATCAGCTATACTCACGATTCGTGAGTATAGCGAGCACATTCGAGGAATTACAAACTCGCGTGAGCAGGATTTAAAAAACTCAGAACTGTCAGATAGAACGAGGAACGACTGAGTAAAATCAAAAACAAATGTCTAGGATATCACAACAAAAATTGCCAAACTTGAATGGAGCTTCGCAGACCACAATGCTAGACAATGTTGTAGAGAGCTTATAAAGATAGATGACCAAGAGGAAGACCTTCAGATCTACAGACCTGCAGGTGAGATAGGTAGATGACATCAAAATAGCCGGAACAAATTGGAAATATGTTGCACAGGATAGAGATCGATGGAAGAAGTTGGGAGAATTCTATGTTTAAAAAAGGGAGATAGAAGGCTAAGAAGAAGAAGAAGAAGAATTAAATTATCAATGAGAAAGTTCTTAGATGAATGAATAGTAAGTCTATCTACCGTTAGAATAAATACTGGTTATATTATGAGGAATGAATGGATTAATTCAGGTTATCCAGAGAAAAATGGACGGAGGAAGAAAAAGCTCCTAGTTTGTTAACTTCCTCAAGCGGTTACAACAACTATTACGCACAAAACAAATTCCGTATTATACTGATGACTTGGCCGTGAGGTGCGTTGTCTAGATTATATTTTCTATATACACGTTATAGTAGCGCTAAAACTTACAAAGACATGATTTAATATAGATAGGTGTTTCCTTTATTTGTTTGTTTGTATAAATGTTCTTTCAAGTTTGAAGATTATAGGGTGTATTTTTGTATAAAACTAGTATTAAGTTTTCTTCTTGACACATTTTCTAACATGTAATTGAGTAATTAAGCTGTGTTTTCTTACCAATATTTTAAAAATAATATTTGTTCGGCTGTCGAATTTTTTGTGTATCATATCGGAATTATCAGACCTTGGCGGTGACAAATGCTAAGAAATTTGTTTTCTGTGATTTTTCTTTGAGAATCAGTTTGGCTGTTCGGTATATTGTTGCCGTATATGACCGAAATATTTCGGTCTAATTCGGATATTTCGATAGGTCTAATAAGTCACCAATTTAAAACATTTTGTATAAAAATACTGCAGAGGATATGTAAATAGCGGGACACACTTAACAGCTATTTAGGTTTCGAGAGATACTATACACCAGGGAAGAACTTTTTGCAACACCAGTTCTGTATCAAAGTAGAGAAATCTTAATTGTGATCTATACCTATATCTCTTTGATTACAATTTTTTTTTATTTTTTTTTTATTCTCTAACAGTCAAACACGAAAAGAAACATCGTATTACAACCAGAAACCCAATATCAGAGTAGAAAATTAGACAAGTGACTAGATTTACGTACACCAAAATGTACAACACGATGTGTCTTGTCCTCTGTGTTATTTAATATTTATTTTGAATAAATATTTAAATTTGCACTGGAAGGTATTGATGTTTAAGTGTTGTTTAAGGAAGATCGCCTGAATTTTATTGGATATGAAGACGATACGATCATCTTTGCAGATAGTGCAGACAAAACACTATAGAAGGTAAAACAGAGACAATAATATTATTAGATATTCATAGGCAAATCAAACTATATGACTATTAGTAAGCACCAATACAAGATATTTTACTTATCAGTATAATTAGTAACAAGGATGAGTAGCTATACTTTCCTGGGCACAAACTTTGAACAATGGGACCATTCAATGTAAATAGAACAACGAACGAAAAAGACAAGAAACTCTAGGAGCGAGGGAGGGTTGAGTATTCACTTTTTGCTCCCTCGGCACCTTGACGTTTTTTATGTTTTTGGGAGCGTAGATGCGATTTTTCGATGGTACCAGGCTTAAAACCCGTCAAGTAATTTATTATTAACAATTTAATTGTTGAAATGATTGTATCTCCTGAGCCATTAAAGATTAATTTTCCAAAAACAAAATTGTTCCTTTTAAAAAAATTGCCGAAAAATATTGCCAAAATAGGCATTCCAAGGGGTTTTCCAAGAATAATTCAGTTTTTATACGTGCTATTAACTTTGAAAACAGCTCATTTTAAAAATAATTGTTTCAGTTTTAAAAAAACTTTG
Organism: Diabrotica undecimpunctata; assembly: GCF_040954645.1. Classification (NCBI taxonomy): domain Eukaryota; kingdom Metazoa; phylum Arthropoda; class Insecta; order Coleoptera; family Chrysomelidae; genus Diabrotica; species Diabrotica undecimpunctata. The sequence goes on along the minus strand of NC_092805.1, from coordinate 141,858,044 downwards.
TAAACTTACTTTATCTTTAAGCTATATTTATATTATATAAAAATTAAGCTATAAACTTTAAAAATTTGGTAATGAAGTTATAGAACAACTCACAATGAACATTTTAAGCTTTGGTAAATGATTCTATATTAATTTTTGACCAAGATATGGAACTTTTAATAACGCACTCTGAGACGCACGGTCTCACCCCCCAACTAGGGGTGAAAAAAAAGGTAAAAAAAACCATGATTAGTACATACATAAAAATAGTACATACGTAAAAATAAGTGTTTAAGTTTTACTGTGTTAATTTTAATTGCTCATGCATCTTATTTTGCTTAATAGTTATAAAAATTAAATTCAATTTGAAAATATATTTTCTTTTAACACCTTAAGAAGAAAAAAAAAATAAAAAAGAGACAAAAATAAAGCTAAATCATAAAATGAGGATATTAAAAGGAAAATGTTTTGCATAAAATAGTAGTAGCAAGGAAAGATTGAGGGCAAAAGCGGAGTAGGTCGCAAACAAATGTCGTAGCTTCAAAATATAAAGAAGTGGACAGGCATAAATAATACAGGCGACCTTTTGCATGCCGCAAAAGATAGACGTCTGGCCTTAAAATAAATCGCCAACGCACTATATTCAAAGGCTAGATTATCCTAGACGCAAAATAAGCATTTACGTCTAAAAGGCAACAAATGAGACCACTAAAAGGCGTCACGGTATCAATAAAAAATATTCTTGCCTTTTCATTTTTTTTTGGTATCTCAAGACCATTAGTGGCCAAAATAAAGTTCGATATGTTTTTGCGTAAATTTGGGAGTCCAAAAACAATAAGTAAGTAGTAAATTATATTCATATGTAAAATAGATAAAGAAAAACCGTGAATAGTAAATTAAAACACGTACACAAAGACTGCGAATTTGGTGGCCCAAAACTGCGACTGCTAAATTAAACCCATGTGTTAAACTCTAACATTCACTGCATACGAGAAAAACAGTTAGGATTTGGGTGCCATTTGTTGGATCCACAGTTTTACTTATATAGTAGTTGGCGCTAATAATTTACCCCAAAACCTAAAGTGTAAGTTGTACCCACTGGCTTCGTTATGTAAATGTCGTTTAGTAGCGCAGAAAACTATACCTGTATATTTTAGGCCAATTTTGGAATATACCACTCTTATTATTATAACAGAAACAGCGGATATTGGTACTTACTAAAGGCACCCGAATCGTAAAAGTGGTCTTTGAGGGCGCCGCATCTAAGCTGTTAACACAAAACTCTGGGTGTCATTTTTAAGCTTTGTAGGCTGGCCTTTGATTATCTGGTACCTGATACGAGTTGTATTTCGTTGTACTCACTGGCGTCGTTATGTAATATTATGGGGCGCTACAATCCTATATGTATATTGTAGTTAAAGAGCTCAGAAAACTGTACCTGTACATTTTAGGCCAATTGTGGATGTACCACTCTTATATTATAACAGAAACAGCGGATATTGATACCTACTAAAGGCACCCAAATCGTAAAAAATGGTCTTCGAGGGCGACGCACGTTACATCTAAGCTATTGAACTGAGTTTATTAGTCTGATTTATTAACTTTATTTATTATAAAATTGTTCTAACACTTAGTTTATTAAAGTTTTTATTTATACAATATTACACTAATTTATCTTACACTATGATTATATAATTTATTACATTTCACTCGATACTACTCGATATTATTATTCAGACTAACTTCAAAATGAAAAGGTCCTCTATATATATCAAATAGCCGTTATTCTGGAAATCCCCTCGGCGACCTGTGTTGACCTTTCTCGAACAGAAGGGAGCGCCAGACAGGTTTCTAGCGGGTCAGAGAATCTACGAGAAAATTCTTGTTTAGAATAATAACATGTTTACAGGTTAAATATCATCATCAATGGCGCTACAACTCTTCGTGAGTCTTTGCCGCGTTTACTATTGCCTTCCATGTTTGTCGGTCCTGTGCCAGTAATTCCCATTGTCGCACTCCCATTTTCTCCAGATCTTCTTTGACTGCATCTTTCACAGGTTAAATATGAGTCATTTATTTACAGGTTAAATATGAGTCATATTTATTGTAACACTGTGAACAGAAATTCCTGGTGGCCAATTTCGAGATATGTGCGCTGGCCTTTTATTATCTGATACGAGTTGTATTTTGCAAAAACACCATGCCCAATTGAACCAATAAATCACTCACACTGCGAAATCTGCATTATTTTTGGGTAAAGTTTCAAAAAATTTTCAGCGTTAATTTTTTTTTATGGATAGATGCTAACGAAGGCAAAAGGCGCACCGGCGGGCCAGTTCGGCCGTGACTGTTATTTCTTAATATGCCATTATCATTTAACAGTTTTCTCTTTATTAACTTGACCTGGTCTATGTAAAGAAATAAATTGATTTTTTTTTTTCGTTTCCCGTTATATTTGTTATATAAAAAATTGCTTTTAGTGATTTATTTGGGGCTGTTGTGATGTAACACAATGCTAGTTTAGTAATTATAGCAGAATTTTCTTGTATGTCCTCTCTTGGCACCTATATTTTGAAAATCCTGTTATATTCACTTCAATTATTATTGGATATAGAACATGATGAAGCATACTAAAATATCTGCATAAAACTTTTTATATCACTATAATTCTTCTCTTTTTTGAAGCGAAGATTCTATACTGGCGTTATATTACTCTTTTTTCTGTAGTAAAATGTTGAGACGAGCGTCACGGAACTAGCGCCACAAGATGGCGTCGTCACAAGTAGCGTCACAAAATAGCGGTTCTTCACATCGATTTACTACTCTTGATCAATTCGTTTCTAGTCATCATATATTTGTTCTAATCAGGTTTAAATTAAAAACTGCATAAAAATAACTAACAAGATGCAAACATTAAATAAAAACTAAAAAATTAAAAGAATATCTGTCAATAAAAGATTCGATTCGCAACGAGTGTCAAAATTTAAAAGTCATAAATGTTATCCAATTAATAAGAATATTGAATCATTTGGTTAAATTTTTTATGATATTTCTTGTTTTAAAATGATTTCACATAAATACAATTATTATTTTTAAACATCTTACGTAGTTTATACAATAATTAAATTTACTATCAAATGAAATTTATTTCTTTATTATTAATTTAATAAGTCGTCTGAATTCGACAGGTCTGTCAGAAGTAAACAACTTATGCTTTGTTAATACGTTACCAGGTGGCGTTTGGATTAAACATAATGATTTATTTAATTTGTTTAAAATATAAAAAATAAATAAATAATAAAATTACTTTATTTAATTTTAAATATATTTATATTTTAAAAATATTTTTTATTATAATTTGTTATTGTAAAATCTTATTATCATATTTAGTTTATATAATAATTAAATTTTCTATAAAATCATATTAATTTATATTTTCATAATTTAATTTAATATAGTTTCATATAAATACAATGTTGGATTTTTGCAATTTGACTATTGTATTAAAGTAGATACTATTTTAATGGAAATAAGCCACAATTAAAGGTTAAAATAAGTTTATTGACGTTTCAATTTCCACTTCGGAAATCTTATTCAAAAATGTCAATAAACTTATTTTAACCTTCAATTGTGGCTTGTTCCCATTAAAATAGTATATACTTTAAAATGCCACAAGAAAATATCTTCAGAACAATATTGTATTAAAGTGCGATAAAAAGAGTTGTAAAAATGTTTCATATTTGGTATTTTGATTTTTGAAATGTTTTATAATTTTTTGTACAGGAAACGTAAAAAAGATCTTACTAATAAACACGAACACCACAACCAAAAGATACACCAACAAAAACTGCTGCTGAATAGTGATGTTCAAGAGTTGCCTTTACAGGTATATATAATTAAATACTTAAATAAATATTATTGAATTTGATATTTTAATTATGAATATCTGTCAATTTTTTATAGAGACAATCGAATGAAATACACCCACATTTTTGTAAAGATTTAAATGTAAATTCGCAACAATTCCCACAATCACAAGAAAATATTATAGTACCTGCCTTGAATTTAGAAAAATCTATGCATAGTAATTCCAAAGGTTTACCATCCAATAGTGTTGCTGAACGTTCTACGAGGGTGGATTGATATAAAACTAGCCTTTGATAGAAAAAACAAGTTTTTTGGAATTGAATCAATTTATTTCACAACATCCCTTTTACTCGATACACTTAGTAAGACGATGTTCCAATTTTTTTTATCCCATCCGAATAGTACTTTTGCTCGAGCTCTTCAAAATAGGCCGAAGTTTCAGCGACGACTTCATCATTTGTTGCGAAACGGCGTTCTCCGAGCCATTTTTTAGGTTTGGAAACAGGAAAAAATCGCTGGCGGCAAGATCTGGGGAATACAGTGGGTGTTCAACCAATTCATAACCCAATTCGTGTAATTTTGCCATGGCGACGGCCGATCGGTGAGCCGGTGCATTGTCTTGGTGAAAGAGCACTTTTTTGCGTTCCAAACCGGAGCGTTTTCGACGCAATTCGGCATCAAATCGATCCAATAATGCTGCGTAGTAATCACCATTGATTGTTTTTCCTTTTTCCAAGTAGTCGATATGGATGATGACCTTCGCATCCCAGAAAACAGTCGCCATCACTTTGCCGGCCAAATGTGCACTCTTTGCCTTCTTCGGCGGCCCTTCGCCGCGTTTCTGCCACTGTTTCGACTGTTCTTTGGTTTCCGGTGTGTAATAATGCACCCAGGTTTCATCAACGGTAATAAATCGGCGAAAAAAATCATTCGCATCGCGCCGTATCGTCGCCAAAAGCGTCTCCGAAGTGGTCACACGTTTTTGCATTGGATCGATTGTCAGCAAACGCGGCACCCATCGCGCGGATAGCTTTTTCATATCCAAATGATGGTGAATGATGTTGTGCACGCGGTCATAGGAAATGTTTAGGACCTCTATTAACTCTCAGAGGTTAATTAGACGATCTGCCATAATTATGTTATGGACTTTGTTGATCATTTCCGGCGTGGTAACTTCATTTGGCCTCCCGGGACGCTCATCATCAAAAACACTCGTACGACCACGAACAAATTCAGCTTTCCAAAATTTTACTGTTGTTAACGAAGGTGCAACCTCACCATAAACTTCGTCCAGGTCGGCTTTGATTTGCACATTCGTTTTACCTTTTTTGTGGAGGAACTTATTCACCGAACGATACTCGACTTTTTCCATTTCTCCGAAAACACAAAATTTGCTTGCTTTTGACGGCTGTAAAAACCAAACTAATTGTTTTTAAAACTTAAAATTTTGACAGACGTCATGTCATAAATGGCAAATGTCCACACCGAAACCAATTCGGTATCAAGTAGCGCTATCTATCTAAGGCTAGTTTAATATCAATCTATCATCGTATAGCTCATAACGTAAAAAAAACAATTAATGAGTGCAAAAGATCTTAATCCAAAAGGTCCACCACCAAAAACTAGTGCTGAACAGTCCAAAGTTTATAGAGAACGTAAAAAAATGTGTATATAAATAATCTATATGTATATTATGTATATTACTCTATACTGCAAGGCAAGGTTACTACTGGACGCGTCTCAATATTTCACGACTCCTAAATATTATTTAGGGCCCGCGCAAAAACATTATACCGGGCAATAATAAATAATACAATTACTTTATTCAATTTATAAAAATATTATTTAAAATTTAAAAATACAGAAAACATTATGAAACTTCTCGCTAGTCTACAGTACCGAATACAAAACCTTTTTTTATTTTTTAAACTTCAAACGCTTGTTTCATCGTATCATTTTACGACCTTTTAGCTCGAAATTAGAGGTAAAAATATTATATTTTAAAAAGACGGAAAAATTGTCGGTTCAGAAAGTTAAGTTGACGCTCATATCAAAGCAACAATTATCGATAAATAAACCAACCATTTATCTATAAATTGAGGAAAATCAAACATTATTTCATCTGTATAAAAATTATATAAAAAAAGTGAATAACCCAAAAAGTGTTACTACATTTTCCAAATTTGTAAATTTTAAAGCTCTCAAGAATATTGTGATTAGTATTAAATTGGGATTTATTATATTTTCTAGGAATTAATATCAAATACTCGTACAAAAATAAATATTTTTGGGATTAATGGGATTCTTCTTCTTCAAGTGCCCTGTCCGTTGCGAACGTTGGCTATTAACATGGCAATTCTGATCTTGTTTGCGGCGCTTCTGAATAGTTCGACCGATGTGAGCCCGAGCCCGAACCACTTCCTCAGATTTTGGAGCCATGAGTGTGTTCTCCTACCTGGCCCTCGCTTACTGTCTATTTTTCCCTGGACAATCAATTGCAGTAGACGGTACTTATCGTGTCTCAATATGTGGCCTAGATATTCAAGCTTTCTTTGTTTAATTGTATTCACGATTTCTTTCTCCTTTCCGATTCTTTGGATTACCTCTATGTTGGTGACATGTTCGGTCCAGGATATACGAAGAATGCGTCGGTACACCCACATTTCGTATTAATGGGATTACTCCACAATAATTATTGATTGTAATGAAAATCACATTTTTAACTAACTAAATCGTTCTCTAAAAGATTATTATAAAAATTCTACGAAAATGTATAACTAAAGTTATCTGTTTTAGGCTATGTTATTTCAAAATTGACATAATTTGCCTATATTTTGTCGGCAGCAGCATGTGAATGGCTGAACAAATCTGAGCGTGGTGTCTTTACCATAGGAATATTAAATTCTGATCGTTTGTGTGTTTTTTTTTTGTAATATGTATGGTAGTTGTGATTATGTAACGTAAAATTGTGCAAGAGTAGATTTGTTTATTGTGTTTATTGTATTTTCTTGTTGGTGACTTCTTCTTTTAGTATTGACAACCAAAGCCTGATACATTCTACTGATGGATTTGCTACACACTTTTCTTCCTTAAGTAGGATGAGGGCTGCTTCTTGGACTTTTCTCTTTTTCGTGTCTATTACTTTCCTGATTGATGCATCTTTCCATTGTGGTCTGTGTTCGCTGTCCCAGGCATATTTGCATATCTGGGATTTCTCGAAGTCTCTGACACTTAGTGGTCTTGCGGCTTGTCCCACGTAGAAATGATTGCATTCACAGGATATTTTATGGATGCAGTTTTTCTTATTTTTCTTATGTATTGGGGGGTTTGGTTTTGGATAGGATAAAGATTACACGTACAGGATAGATCCTATCCAAAACTAAACCCAACAGCCTACAAGAAAAATAAATAAACTGCATCTATAAAATACTCTGTAAATGCTACAATTTCTACTTGGGAGAAACTGCAAGACCACTAGGTGTCAGGATAAACGAGCATGAAACATACATCAATGAACACATAGTACAATGGAAAGATGCATCAATAATCGTAAAAGATACAGATATGAAAAAATAAAAATCAAAGAAGCAGCTTTTATCCTACTCAATGAAGAAAAATGTGTACCAAGTCCATCAACAGAATTCATCCGTCTCTGGTTGTCAAATACTAAAAGAAGAAGCCAGCAGCAAGAAGATGCCAACATTAAGGGATTAATAGAATGTCGGGACACATCGTCTACAATACATAAACACATAATACACAAACCCATAAAATAGTCAGAATTGGATTTCATACTAGGGGTGAAAACACCACCCTAAAAATTTTCAACTGAAAGCATGAATATCTGCCTACAAGATCGAAGCCAAAGTAACCCGCCAATTGTAAACAATAATCTTAAACAACTTCCGGTTGTTTCGGTTATACAAAAAAACCACACCTCACTATTTTTTAAATGATCTTTTGAGAAGGATTTTTAAATAATCTTTTGAAAACAGCTGTTTGTTTTATATGTACCTACTTGCCACATTAGTTAGTTGTTGATTAAACCAAATTCCTAGGAACTTTGCTGTTGGTTTAAATGAGAGGGTGGTATTATAATTTTAAGGTGGGATGCGTTAATGAAACTTTTGTGGAGAAAAATATTCGTGATGGTTTAGCTACTGAAAATTTGAATCCGGTATTCAGAAACCATTGTTATCTGCAAAAAATCGAGCTTGTAGAGGTTTAGTAAAATTGTTTACGAGTTTGTTTTTGCCACTAGAATAATGGAGGACTTAGGACTGTACCTTGTGGAGTTCCATTTTCTTTAATTTTTTCCTCTGGGTAAGTATTATGTACGCTGACGCGAAAAGATCGGTTTTCAAGACAATGTTTAATATATTTTAGGCAATTGCCACCAATATTCCATGAATGTAATTCTTGCAGAATACATATTGAATATTCAATAAGTGTTAAATGCTCTGTTTAAATTAAAAAATATTGCAATACAGGATTACTTGGTTACTACATAGTGCTTGATGAATGTCAGATTTTAGATCAATAATATTGTCAAAGCCCGAAAGATTTTGTCTAAAACTATTTGGCTCTGGAATTAAACTGTTTGTGTAATTTGTCCATAGGCTATTAATTTTTCTATTCATTCAGTCAGGTTCTAGATTTGATTTTTGGGGTTTTAAAAGTGGAGCTTTAGAAGAAATTGGTGGAAATCAATTCTCATTTTTCCACATTAAGCTAAATATTTGAATAAGTAATAATTTGGCTTTGTAAGGAAGTAAGGAAGATGTTTTATAAATATTTCTGGAATATTGTCTGTCATTATTTAACATGTTTAAATAAATTCTTTCTTACGTATATCATGAATATTACGTATATACTTTCTTAAGTATATCATGAATTGTAATTACAAACATTTTTAACGTGACGAAAACAAAAGGTTGTGTTCAATTTTTCAAAAGCAATTTGTATTTTTGTGTAAAAATCATGTGAGCTGGAAGCATATTCGTTTATTTTATCAACGGCTCCTAAACGAAAATTTTAAATGTTTATATATATATACAGTTTATATTTTCCTATTTTTATTGTATTATTTCAACACAAGGTTACAAAATTATTATTTAATAAAACCATATATGACACGTTTTACCATTTTTTAAACTGTTTATTTGAAATATTGTTCTGAAGCTATTTTCTTGTGGCATTTTAAATTAATTACTATTTACATGGGAATAAGCCACAATTAAAGGTTAAAATACGTTTATTGACGTTTCAATTTCTACTTCCGAAATCGTTCTCAAAATACAAACATTAGTAAATTAAACAAATTTTGTTTTCTATTACTTAGTGAAAAATTCTTCTAATAATTTAATTTTATCTGACTCATCTATATTGACAATTCAGACATACATTATATATTTTAAAGTAAACGACTTTAAAACGATATTGCCAATATTGTTGAGTTGCGTTCCTTGGACGACTTTACTTATAAGATAGTTCATTCGATTACATGAAATCAACTTTAACTTGAGAATATCCGTCAGAAAAGATCATAACATATAATTCGTCTTTAAAAAGACAAATACATGCCATGATGACAGTAAAATTCTCCTGTTAGTGATTCCATAGTAAATTATGAGGGAAAATCCAGGAAAAAACCTCTTAATACTATCCCGACATGGGAAGTATTTGATCGTGCATTTAGTTTACCTTCAATAAACACCAAATTCCGATTTTATATGTTTGTTATTTAAAAAACATAAATGATGTATTCTCTATATGTTACTGACTTACCAATACTGGTATTTTCCTTTTAATAACTTCCTCTTTCAATATGGGTAACCAGATCCTACTACATTCTGACGAGGAATTCGCGACACAATTGTTTATTTGAAGTGTACTAAATTAAAAGTGTTAGTAATTTTGCTGATAAACCTTTCTTTGTGAACGTTGCCGTATAGTGCCGTGTCAGCGTCTTTCATCTAACCAGGTCTTTCAGACCACTATCTTTTTCTTCTTGTTTTTCTTCTTCTCTTCTCTCTTCTCTTCTCTTCTTTTCGTCTTCTTCTAAAGATGGCTATCTTCTTGTGATGTTGGTGACCACATTGACCCATCTTATTCTATTCGCAGCAGCAGCTCAAAATAAATCAGTTGACGTTAGGTTAGATCAGTATATTTCAGCTGTTTCGGCTGAGAAAGGTAATCAGCCGAAACAGCTGTAGTGATAAGAGTTTAAAATAAATTTTGTGGAAGTTTTGGAAACAAAGTTTTCAGTGTTTTATTGTTACCTCTTTATTTTATTCAATTTCAAAGTTCTATAACTCTAAAAAAACACCCTTTATAACTATGTTGCATAAAATTTAATCATGTAAGTATTTTTATGGCATTTAAATATACTGTAACTGTTATGTCGCTAATAACCTTCGGGAGAATACGGTTTTTTTGCTGTAAATAAATAAAAAAAATAGGACAATGCATTTTAAATTATTTGAAGCATATCACGTATGCTACGAGTTTATTTATTCTATTCATGAACAATATGATAAAATAGAGATTGTCTTTTGGAATTTCCTATCCTTTATGGAAATTGGCAATCATCAATGCACTATGGATTATGTCCGTTGTATTGCAAAATATAATATTGTACTTCAAATGAAATTTTATCAAACCCCTTTTTCTCCTCATTTTATCAATGAAGTTCTGAAACTGTTTTCTTATGGCATGTTTAAGTTCTTCTTCCTTCTTGTATGTAGTCTTTAAAGCCTTTTTCTTTTTCAATATTAGCCTCCTAAATTGTTTAAATTATCGCACCATCTTTTTCTTGGTCTGCCAATATTTCTTCGTCCATTTGGTGACTTATCTCGTGCTATTCGTACTATCTTATCCTCTGCCATTCTACTAATGTGTTCGTTCCACTTTTCTCTTTCCGTTTTGTCACCCATCCATTTATGTCTTCTATATTGCGTGCTGTTCTTATGTTTTCGCTTCTCTTCCGATCCAACAGATTGATCCCTTATATTCGTCGAAGTGTTTTCATCTCTGTTGTTTCTAGTAGTCGTCTCGTTTTAGATGTGTCAGATAGGTCTAATTGCTGCCTTATAGATTCTTGTTTTTGTCTCTTGTATTAAGTGTTTGTTCTTCCAGATTGTGTCATTAAGAGATCCCGCCGCTTTACTTGCTTTTCGCCATCAGTCTGAGAACCCCATCTTCGGTGGTAATTCGATTGGTTGACAGCATTTTGAGAATTCTTCTGTATATTAGCATATCAAATGTTTGTATTATCTTCTCTATAGCATCTAGCATACATACAGCGACCACCCTGGGACGAAAACAAAACAGAGGCATTATAGGAATTAGGACAACATTTTTGAAAAACCCAGCCACAGGTCAAATTTTGATTATTACACATTTTTCCGGTATTTTCGACTATTTTTCTTTCACACCTAAGTCTGGATAAGATTCACCCCATCATTGTTTAATAGCAATGAGAGTCAAATAAGATATCGTTTTACAGTCCTTGCAATGTCCCATACATTAGTCCTTAAATTTTTATTTGATTTATTATTAAAAAGACTTTTAAACTTTTAATTGTAGTTTTCTGCTTAATTAGTTGATTTAGTACGCCAATGGTTTGGATTTTATTTTTTTTGTCACATTTATCACACTAAGTAAATTATATGGTATAAGCACATAAAGAACCTGAAATTAGAGGATTCTCTTATAAATATCAGTTTTAAGCATTAATTTGTAATCTTTGAATGTGTATTACCATGGTAATCCAGTTCCGGAAAGCTAATATGACAGCTCAGCAATTTAACGACATCAAGATAAACACAACAGTAGGAAGTATGTTTTGGGGAATTTTGGAGGCCATTTTGAAAAAGAAGAAATTCCATCCTGTGGAGGAGTGTGTTTGGTACTCCTCCGCATTATGCTTTACTTGGTTGTCAATATCTAGAAAAAAATTTTCCACAGCATTGGTTTGGGAGGAGAGTAGAATCGAATGGCCTCCTTGGTCACCAGATCTGCCTTCCCAGGATTTTTTTTGTATGGACACCTAAAAATAAAATCTGTAGAACTCTACCCGTATCTTTAGAAGATTTACATCAACGAATTGTCAACGAATGCCTACCAATCACTTCGCAAATGCTTCAGAATGTTAAAGAACGTTTCGAAAAAATCTTTATCACTGTATGGATGTTGGAGGTTATCATTTTCACCATTTGGTCAACTAAGAAATAAGTAATCAGCTAAAAATGTTAATTTTAAAATGTATTTATTTTTCAATAAATCAAATAAAGTAATGGACCAAATTTAAAAAGTTAAAGATTAATATATAGAGAATTGTAAGAGCTTTCAAACGATACTCATTTGACCCCCATTGTCATTAAAAAATGTTGTCGTTTCTTACTTTAGCTTAGGGGTGAAACTAAATTAATTGACAATACTGCAAAAGTGTGTCCCCCTTTAATGAAAAATTGATCTAATGTTGCGTTTTTCTAAAAATATTGTTGTATTTCATGGTATGATAATGCCTCTGTTTCATTTTGTCCGGCCATCCTATAGGTATATCTTTCTTATATAACAAGGTTTTCTAAAGCTCTGGAGAAATTAGGAAATGCCGAAAGGTCTTAATCTTGATAAAGGAAAAATCCGAATCTAGACCTCCACGTGGTAGAAGTTGGGCAACATCAATGTTGATGGTTAACACAGATAGGGACCGACTGATTGCCGGTATAAGCAATCCCCTGCTTACCGACCAACGGCTTCGGACGGATGAGTCGGTATGTAGTAGGACAATCTTTTGTCCTGGAGCTGAGAAATCGACTACAAAGGCGGAAGAACCAAAAAATTGATCAACGGCAGAAGAATGCAGAAGACAAGGGGAAACAAGTTTTAACAGAACATCTTTAGTCATTCATCATGGCAAATACGCAACAAAGTCAAACAAAAGTGGAGCAATATTCAGAAGGCATTACTAAAGGCGGCAGAAGAAAATTTAAAGCCTTAAAAGACAAATAAAAAACAGAAGTGGATGATTTCAGAAATTCTAGCATTAATGGAAGAGTGGAGAAAAGCCAAAGGGAGAAATGAGCCAAAATATCTAGAACTACAAAGTAGAATTAATGTAGAGATAAAAAAGGCCAAGGAAAAGTGGTTAACAGATCAATGCATAGAAATAAAAGAGGATGACAGAAAATACGACAGCTTTAATATGCATAAAAAAATAAAAGAACTAACAAACACCAAAAAGCGAGCACACTATGGGATACTCATTGATGATAATGGTAAACTCATTGCAGACATTAAAGATAAACTAAGATTTTGGCAAGAATACATAATCAAACTATTCGACGATGATAGAATGATACAAGAAGCATTGACGAAGAAACACTGCATATACTTTTAGATCTATTCAACAAAGTATATACAACAGGAGAAATACCAAAAGATTGGTTGCTGTCCACGTTTTTAACACTACCAAAGTCAGTACATGCGACAGAATTCTCCCAGTATAGAACAATTTTCTTAATAAGCCTCACACTTAATACATTTCTCAAAATAATACATGGATGACTATACAAAAAAATAGAAGAAGATATAGATGATACCCAGTTTGGATTCAGAGGAGGACTAGGAACGAGAGAGGCTCTGTTTCGCTTTTAACGTTATTGCGCAAAGACGACTAGATATGAACCAGGATCTCTATGTCTGCTTTATAGATTATCAAAAGGCTTTTGATAGAGTACGACATCAGAAACTCGTAAAACTGTTAAAAGAAAAGAATGTGAATAGTTAAAATATACGGGTTATTGTCAATCTATACTGGAATCAGAAAGCAAAGGTTAGAATCGAAAATGTCGATACAGAAACTATAGAAATCAAAAGAGGTGTTAGACGGTTGCATGCTGTCCCCATTGTTGTTTAATCTGTACAGCGAAGCTATTTTTAAGGAAGCCATATCATAGAAACAATAGGATATATCAATAAACGAAAAAATCTTGAACAACATAAGATTCGCAGACGACACCGCTGTTTTTGCAGACAGTTTAGAAACACTGCAATACTTAGTAAATAGATTACATCAAGTCAGTATAAAATATGGACTACAAATGAACGTTAACAAAACAAGTCCATGATTATTTCTAAGCAACATATAGTAGGAAGGCTAGATATTGAGGGAAAACCAGAATCTGGGTAAATGAAAGCAATAACCAAGGTAGAGAAGTAAGGACACGCATTGAAATTGCAAGGCAAGCATTTATAAAAATGAAAACAATGTTTGTTAATCGAGACCTTCCTCTGGAGTCGAGGATAAGAGCCCTAAGATGCTACGTGTTCTATGTATGGAATGGAAAGCTGGACACTAAAAGTGGATAATAGTGGTGCTATAGAAGGATTTTGAAAATACCATGGACCCAACGAGTTACAAATGCAGAAGTGTTAAGAAGGATACAAAAGGATTGCGAGGTCATAAAGCACATCAAAACAAGAAAGCTGGAATATTTAGGCCACATTACCAGAGGAGCGAAATATGAGATACTAAAGCTCATAATGCAAGGTAAAATCAAGGGTAAAAGATCCATAGGAAGGCGAAGAATTTCTTGGCTAAGAAACCTAAGAGAGTGGTATAGTTGCAGCTCAGTAGATCTTTTTAGCCGCCAATAAGGTACGGATAGCTGTGAGCCAACCTCCGATAGGAGAAGGAACTACAAGAAGAAGAATATAACAAGTTCTTCATCTTAAAAAACTTTTGAAAAATGGCAAAGATAATTTTGTTTGTTTAGAATCACGTCTTTCGCATATCAACAAAACAGAAGGCCTAAACTCACCGCTATTGCAACGTAAATTTATTATATTTTTTATTTTTATTTTACTTTACTTGAATAATACATGACTAATATAATGAAATTATTCTCTATTTCGAATAACGTCAAATAATAAATATCATCCATGAATTCTATATCCTGTATTCTATTGTTTGCATTGAACGAAGCCCACCGATATTTTCTTGGATTTCACCATAATCTTATGATATATGCAAGTAAGATTTTTTCCTAAGTGTCTCTTCTTGAGAAGTTTATTGGAAACGTAGAGAAATGTGACTGCATATGAAAAATAGGGGAATTTGAGTATCTGGAACCATGTAAAATGTTGATAGTAAAATATACGAGTTGTTATTTTTCGTGCTCTAGAACACACTTGATATTTTTAAACTTCTTATTTTGATAATTCTAAGAATGGATTTATTTATTGAGTTTATTTCTTATTTTACAAGCACTTAATAATGTAGTATTTTTGTTATTCTAATTTATTGTCTTTATTTATTATCAAAGGTTCTACACTTATAACACTTACAAGTTTATTTAAAGTCTTTATTTGTACAATATAACTAATTTATTCCACACTAATAATTATATAATTTATTTACATTTATTACAATACGTGCCTTACATTTTAAACACTCGACGCGATGTTCAAGACTAACCGTAACTTAAATAAAAGGGTCCTCCATATTTATGCTAAACAACCGTTAGACTAGAATTCCGGCGATTCCCTTCGAACAGACGAGAAGGTCACCGGACTGGTTTTGTTCGACCTGCTTCTGGAAACTTCAAATCGTAGGAGACCCGTCGATTATTACCTGGGATTTCTGCCGGCTGGTGTATGATCTAGAAAAGACTTGAATGAGAAAGGATGTTTACAGTTTAGATATTATGCATCATTATTTATCGTAACAATAAGAATAAAAATGAACACATGCTCTGTTTTTAAACTCGAAGGAGTAAACTTAAAAGACAGACTCACACCCAATAATGTCACTATAAAAATCACTAGATTCATCTTCTTTTTTTATTGATCATCTCGGCCTTCGACGGTAATCCAGTAATCAGTATCGGACAACTTCACAGATAAAAAACTTAATTTCATTGAAATGAACGGCACTTAATTGAAACAGACAGAACTGTATCTTTCCAAAAAAAGATTAAAGTCAGTATTTACTACATATTTCATTTTGACTCGCTTTATTGTCTTACTTGAAAATTTCATGTCTTTGTCAATATAATCCGTCAATTAAGAAATAGACATCTAATTATATCTTTTAATTGTTATAAAATACAAATTCAAATAAATCACAATCACTTTAAAATTACATTGTAGATATAATTTATTCATCTTCTGAGGAACTTTATTCATCTCTTTGAAATTATTAATGGTTCTATTACACTATCAATGATTCCATCTAGTTTACACATTTCTTCTGCTATTTTGAGGATGTGATTAACACAATTTTGCCAATGTGTTGTGCTTACGTTCTTGAGAGCTTATAAGAAGTTTTTTTTATTTCTTGCAGTTTGAATGTTATGTTTTTGAATGCCACTTCATTTTTCACCTGGGCCCAAATTTTTGTCAATGGAATTCAACGTGCAGTGATATGAAGGCAGCCGCGGTATAATTTGACCATTTGTTTTAGCCATCTCATCACTTACATACATATTATACTTATCTGTATTTAACGTATCAAAAGGAATATTTTTATTTCTAATCATTCTTGCATATCTTTCTTTTTTGATGCTGTTGTAGGAATTCTTTCTAATTTTCGGCTGTGATATGATGCATTATTCATTATACAATGACAGAGTTTTTTTGGTAATTTTTGCAAGATATTACTAAACCAATTTTCAAGAACAGACGCATTAATTTCTTCATGGTAATCTTCTGTCTTTCTTTTCTCAAAAAGTAGAAGTCCCATTAACAAAATCTAAGTCTGATCCGATATTATGTAAAACTATGAGGCGTTTTTCTTTCCCAGTGTTTTCCCCATGATTCCCCCATGAGTTTTTCAAACCAGTAGACAACCCCTCAATAAATGCCTGTCTACGGTTTTTGTCAGTCTCTATCCACACAGTAAGCGAACTGTTTAATAAATGCTTACATGCGGGTACGATTCCTAAAGACTGGAACAATGCAGTGATAGTCTTGTTACACAAAAAAGGTGATATGACTAAATTAGAAAATTATAGACCCATCAGTCTCTTGACACATATGTATAAACTCTTTATGAAAATCTTAACAAAGAGACTAACACCTAAACTTGATTTCTATCAGCCCAAAGAACAGGCAGGCTTTAGGAGAGGATATGGCACAAATGACCATTTGCACACCATAAAGATCTTAATTGAAAAATGCATCGAGTACAACATACCACTGGTTCTTGCATTTGTCGATTACGAGAAGGCTTTTGATACTGTAGAGTTTGAAACCGTACTGGTAGCCCTAAATCAAAGCCGAATAGATTACAGGTACACGTCACTAATCAAAAACATCTACGAGAACGCTACATCAAGTATACGACTACACGAAGACACAGAAAAATTCAGCTTAGGTCGAGGAGTAAGACAAGGAGACAATATTTCACCAAAATTGTTCACGGCAGCTCTAGAGTCAATATTTAAGAACACCCAATGGCAAGATATGGGCATCAATATAGATGGAGAAAGATTAAATCATCTGAGGTTTGCAGATGATGTCGTATTAATCGCAGATAACTTACAGGATACGGTTTCTATGCTACATTCGCTTAAAAGTCTGTCTGAAAGAGCAGGATTAAAGATAAACTTTGAGAAAACTAAACTTATGACAAATCTCGTAATGAGTGGAAATATAACTATCGACAATAATACCATACAACAAACAGACACTTACAAATATCTGGGACACGAGATCAAAATAAACAGAGATAATCAAACAAATGAAATACAGAGGCGAATAGGCCTGACATGGGCAGCATTTGGCAAACTAAGCCATATTCTAAAAAGTTCAATTCCCATGTGTCTCAAGCGAAAAGTTTATAACCAATGTGTTTTGCCTGTACAAACTTATGGAGCAGAGACTTTAACACTCACACAGAAATCTGCGAATAAACTAAGAGTTACACAACGAGCCATGGAACGTGCAATGCTGAATGTGAGCCTCCGAGACCACATAACAAACCGACAAATCAGGCAAAGATCAGGAGTTCAAGACGTCATCGAAAGAACCACGAGACTTAAGTGGAACTGGGCAGGACACTTAGCCAGAACACAAGATGGACGATGGACAAGACGAATTATGGAATGGAGACCCAGAAATTATAAAAGAAGCCGAGGACGACCACCGACTAGATGGACCGACGACATAAAAAGAGTAGCGGGAAACTGGCTACAAGCGGCCCAGTGTAGAGAACACTGGAAAGAACTGAGGGAGGCCTATGTCCAGCAGTGGACGGGATTGGCTGATTGATGATCCACACTTTATCTTTGAAGTGACCTTCATTTACCCATGTTTCGTCAAGATAAATGATTACTTTCATTTCTGTACTATTTTATATAAGTTAGGAAATTACGTCTAAACCTTATAATATTATCACGTTCAATGAAAATACTTTTTCTACTTCTCTTTAAGTTGCTACAAAATAATAAAATAAAGCTCTTTACCTTTTAATTGATTTATTGCCTAACACAATATGAAGAGTATATCAAGAGTAGAACGTATACCTAATTCTGAAATTAGAAGAAAAACAGATAGAGTACATACAACTTCTGAAAGAATAGAAACTAGACAGTTAATATGGTATGGACACGTACAGAGGATGGACGACAACAGATGGCCAAAAAGAGCTATGGAATACAATCCAAGTAATAGAAGGAAACGAGGAAGACCAGCCAAGTCTTGGATACAAGGTGTTATGGAAACCATGAAAGACAGAGCCATTGATGAAGACACCTGGAGAGATAGAAAAAGATGGCGATCGAAATGCGGGAAGCGGCAGAAGCTGTAGGATCCCCGCTTATATATATATATATATATATATATATATATATATATATATATATATATATATATATATATACAATATGAAGAATTTTTTTGATTCTCTGGAGGAGTTATACATTCGTTACTCTGTTAGTCCATGATATTTTTAATATGCAGCAGTAACACCACCTTTTAAAGTTCAGTTTTCCTGAGTGTCCAAGCCTCTGATCCATAAACGAAAGTTAAAATAACGTAGTATCTTAGCATTCCCATTCGGAGACTTAGGTTTAGGCTGCTTCAAAGAAGAAATAGTTTGATCTTTATAAATACAGCTCTTGCAATTTCTATTCGGACATTTATTTCATGTTGTAAAAGATCTAGCATTTCGGCTAACTAGCTACCAAGATATTTATACCTTTTCACTCTCGCTGTCTCTCTGCTCATTACTTATGATACTATTACTCGGGTCGTTATCTTTAAAAGATCTAGCATTTCGGCTAACTAGCTACCAAGATATTTATACCTTTTCACTCTCGCTGTCTCTCTGCTCATTACTTATGATACTATTACTCGGGACGTTATCTTTCGTTGACATGACTATAAATTTTCTTTTTACAAAATTCATTTACTGTAGGTTATACATGAACATATTAATCTCTCTAGAAGTGTTTTTAAATCCTCAAGGTTATTTGTTATAACAACTGTATCGTCCCTATATTGCATATTGTTAAACAAAAACTTCTTCATTAATAGGAACACTCTTACCACGATCGTTCAAAAATTCGTGGAAATAGATTCATTGTAGAAGAGAAGAAGGAATATGGACCTACCCGACGCCATGTAAAATTTCTACTTCCTCAGTGAGCTCATCATCTACTTTAACTTTTGCTGATTGCTTCCAATAAAGGTTTCCTTTTTATTCTTATATCCCGGTTGCCAATGCTCATACCTGTGAGTATCTCTATAACTTTGTGGTGTAGGTTGTATTCTACAGATATTCAATGCTATTCTAAGACTTATTTATTTTCCGCACCAGAGGAAAATAGCGGAAGTCATAATAGTGCCGAATTATATCCAAAATATTAGAGAAATTGTGGTTAACAAGACTTCAACCCACTCTAGAAAACAAAAAGATCTTACCTGATTACCAGTTTGGTTTCCGTCGCGAACACAACACTATCCAACATGTACATAGAATTGAAAAACAAATCGATAACGATCTAGAAAATAAATGATACTGTTTCGTAGCCTTTCTGAATATAAGTCAGTCTTTTGATAAGGTCTGTCACACTGACCTACTCTATAAAATCAAAAAGCATATGCCGCATAGATTCTATGCTGTGCTGGAATCTTACTCAACTAATAAACACTTCCTAGTTAGACACCAAGAGGAATGCACTGACTTGTACTCAGTTGAATCAAGCATACTCCAGAGCAGTGGTCTTGGACGCGTGCTTTACCTACTATGGAATTCCCAGCAACACACACAACGACAGTATGTAGTATCACATCAAAATGCCGACACTGCTACGAAAAACCTACAAAATTCTCTCAATAAGATCGAACTTTAGCTTAACAAATGGAAAATGAAAGCAAATGAAGCCAAATCTAAACACGTAACCTTCACAATGAAAAGGTATACCTGCCCATCGGTCACAATGAATGGTATACTGCTTCAACAAACCAATGACGTAAATTACCTTGGTATGCATTTAGATCGATTTATGACGTGGACAATACATATCTTTACAAAAGGTAAACAATTGCGATTAAAACTGCACTAAATGTACTGGCTGATTGGCAGGAAATCCAGAGTAAAAACAGAAAATAAACTCCTAATCTAGAAATCTATCCTAAAGCCGGTATGGGCATACGGAATTGAACTCCGGGGTGCTGCTAGTAACTTCCAACAAATTCAAAATAAGATCCTGCGCAAAGTAACAGATGTCCCGTGGTACGTGCCCAACCATCTAATCGAGAGAGACTAAAAATATCACCTATAAAAACAGAAATAACACGTTACAGTTATAAACACAAACATAAACGGACTTGAGTGATATATTTAGTTATATAATATAATATGTTCAATATTCATCATCATCATTGGCTCCACAACCCATGGTCGGTCTTGGTCTGCTCAAGGATAAGTCTCCATTCTCTCCTATTCTTCGCGTTGGCTTTACAGTTTCGTACTCCCAACATTCTCAAGTGTTCCTTCACCTGATCCTTAAATCGTGCTCTGGGTCTGCCTCTCCTTCTCACTCCATCTATTATTTGGTTATAAATATGTTTTGGCGGCTCCGTATCATTCATTCTCTCTATGTGACCTAACCACCGCAGCCGGTTTATTTTGATGGACCTAATAATATCCGGTCTGTGATAGAGGCGGCAAAGTTCGAAATTATAGCGTCTACGCCATAATCCATAGATATGCTGGAGGATTTTACGTTCAAAGCATCTTAAACGTTCTTCATCGCTCTTTGTCATCGTCCATGTTTCCGACGCGTAGGTGAGGATGGGCTTGATATAAGAGTTCTGTATATCACTAGTTTCGTTCTTTTGTAACAAGGCTTGTTGTTAAAAATTTTTTTAATCCATAATAGGCTCTATTTGCCAGATATATCCGTCTGTTAATTTCTGCATTTACTGCATTATTCTGATTAATTTGTGAGCCTAGGTATATAAACTTTCTTACTCCTTCGAAAGTATATGTTCCGATCGTTAGATCTTCGGGTTGTGCTGCTTGTATATAATTTTATACTTTCATATACTTCGTCTTACTAGTGTTAACCTCTAGTCCCATTCTTTTTGTTGCTGCATCAAGCGCCTTGAATGATTCGACCACGTCCGCCTTTCTTCTTGCAATAATGTCGATGTCATCGGCGTACGCTAGTAATTGTACGCTGCGATTAATAATAGTTCCTCTGGTTGTTATTCCAGATTTTCTTATCGCTTTCTCTAGTACAATATTGAATAGAAGACATGATAGGCTGTCTCCTTGTCTAAGTCCTATCTGAGACTGGAACGTTCTGGAAACTCCGTTCTGCACTCTAACTTTACACTCGACTCTTGAGAGGGTCGCTTTCACCAATTTTACTAAGTGTACTGGTATGCTGAATTCTATCATGGTACAGTGCGTTTCTTTTAACACTATCATAGGCACTTCTAAAATCAACAAACAGGTGATGAGTATCAATGCCATACTCATATGTTTTTTCCAGAGCTTGGCTTAGAAGGAATATTTGATCGGTCATTGATCTTTCTTTAGAATTTTCTAACTCAGAAATGATGGTCGTCGTTTGTATTTATGCACCGTCAATTTTTTGTGGCATAATATAACTTTTCAAATTCCGCTTTACATAATAATGATCACATGTTTTTAAGTAATGAACATCCACTACTTCCAAACTTTTACCTTCCAGGAAAATCACCTCTAAACAAACAGAATTTTCTATTAATGTGTGGGTTGGTTTATCGGCAACTAAAATGTGTAATCGGCCCATATGATGTTCCTTTTATCTTGAGTCGTAATTTTTAGTTTATGCATGATGGTATACTAGCGAAGTACACATTAAAAGTTCAGAATAACTGAAATTTTCATTTTTCATATAGGTCAACTGGACGTGGAAGCAAATTGGCTTGACCACCGCGCAGTTCTTAAATTAATCATTTATATTTTTATTATCGGTGTAACATAAAGTCGCTTGTTTACAATGAACCACTAAATAATCGTTTTTAACTTATTAGACAGACATATTTTTTTTTATTTAACTTAATGTATCTCGGCTGCAATGACCATTGACACAAACAATTTTGTGTACAATAATTACAATAAGCACATGTTACTAAATGCTTATAATAATCTATAAGCTTAGAAAATGTCCCTAAATAATACAACAGTTTTATCACTAAGTTATAAGTTAAAGGTAAAGTACATGGAAAATTTGAGATGCTATGTTTTCTCTGTGTTGTTGTACGGGGCGGAGGCATGGACGCTTACAGACACCACTATTAAAAAACTTGAAGCATTTGAGATGTGGCTTTATAGAAGAATGCTGAGAATATCATGGACAGCAAGGATCACGAACAAGGAAGTTCTAGAAAAAATGAAGAAGGAACCAGAGATTGTGTTTACGATCAAACGCATAAAATTGCAATATCTGGGACACGTTATGAGAAATCAGCACCGTTACTCCCTGCTGCAGTCTATATTGCAAGGTAAAGTCAAAGGTAAGCGAGGACCCGGTAGAAGGAGAATATCACGGCTGCGGAATTTAAGAACATGGTTTAAGAAAACCTCAACGGAGCTGTTTCGAGCCGCAGCGAGCAAGGTCATGATTGCCAATATGATTTCCAAGATCCGAAACGGATAGGAATCAGAAGAAGAAGAATATGGAAAACAAGGGCTCATATTCTGTTGAACAACTGAATGTCTTTCAAGAAACCAATTAGGTTAAAGACTTGATCGGGTGAGTTTAAAACGTCTTTGATATTTGACTTAAGTTGATGTTGCAGTCTGTGTTTTGCGTATCGGGGACACTCGATCAGGATCTGTTTCACAGTTAATACACTTGAGCAGATTTGGCAATTGGACTTCGGCTTGGACATCATTAATTATTCATATGTGAATCGAATATGTCCTATTCTTAATATTCGGATGACAGCTTTTTCTTTTCTAGAGATTGTTGGAAGTTCAAATTTTTCAACAGTCTCTCGGATCTCATGTAATGCACTCTTGGTTGTGTTCCAGTGGGTTTGCCAGATATGATACTGTTGTTGCTTGAAAATTTGCTTTAGGTCATCACGGATTTGAATATGTTGGGCTTTTGAAGATTGACTGTTTACACAAGAAGCTTGCTTGGCTGCTTGGTCTGCTTTTTCATTACCGGGGATGCCGATATGGGATGGTAGCCAGATGATCGTGACATTTACACCTTGAAAAGCGAGTGCACTGTAAGTCCTATGGATTTCTTGAACTAAAGGATGCTGAGAGTATAGACAGACATATTGAGAAATTATTAAAGTAATGAATTCATAATTATGTATTACTTTTTTTACTAAATTTTTAAATATTAATGACGTGAATACAGAATATATAATTTTGAAATGATTATTATTGTTAAATTAAATAATTAGTATTTATTCCATGTGAACTGGAATGTGTCCACTTACGAAAAAGTTTTGGAATATACGGAATAATGTATCTTTACAAAAATTGAAAAAGGTTCTACTTTTGAGCATGAACATC
The DNA here is from genome assembly GCF_040954645.1 of Diabrotica undecimpunctata. Lineage (NCBI taxonomy): Eukaryota > Metazoa > Arthropoda > Insecta > Coleoptera > Chrysomelidae > Diabrotica > Diabrotica undecimpunctata. Next base: position 141,834,160 of record NC_092805.1, on the reverse strand, counting down.
TCGAAAAATTGTCATTTTATGCGTTTCTGGTATACATATTTTACTTTAAAAATGTAGGAACATTTAAAACTGTAATCAGAATAAATGTTCCGTCAATGGCGTAACATTTGAAAGAAAAAAATCGATTGCTTTCAAATGTTATACATAACTGGTAAAGTAAAATTTACTAACTGGGAAGTAGGTGTACGTCATGAGTATGACATAAAAAACATTTAGCAAATTTAAATAAAAAAATAAAGAAAATTATATCGAGTACTAAAAAAATATGGCCACTACTTAATATTTTTTAGTTTAATTATTTGAAAATATGCAAAATTTTACGCAAGCATTTGTTATCGAAACATCTTATTCTGAGACAGAAAATCTTCAGTTATTTTATCTGTATCTTACTCCTAAAGGGACTTTAAAAATTAAAAGAAACATTTTAAAAAATATGATTCATTTGTATTCATTTTATATTTTTTGTTGCAGGTAATACAGTACATTTGAACTATGCTACAAAGGTAAATATAGCAATATGTTCTTTTAAATATTCAGTATAAATGTTAAAAAATAATGTTCTATTGTTCGTCTTGCGTCCATTCTCGCTAGATCGCATGTATAATACCGAAGAGGAATAAGCCTTCAAAATACCTGCGACATAATAGCTGGTCGACAAAATATTTGATGATAAACTGTATTACAAAATAATTAGGTACGAATTGAATGAAGAGTGTGAGGTATTGACAACAATAAAAAAATTGAAACTTCAGTATTTGGTACATTTCAAAGAGAGGTTAAAATACTCACTATTTTAAAATGTCATCCAAGTCAAAATAAAGGAAAAATGGGCTACGGAACCTGCAGGAATGGTGTAGGTGTAGTTTAAGTGAACTTAACCAAGCAGCCAAGACTCATCTTAACCCGTAACTATCCACATTAACATGTTACTTAACCACTACAACTGGGTTACCGGGACCCGTTCCAAAAATAAGCAGAAAAAGTAACTAGTTTCCAAAAATGTATTAAAAAAAAACAAATATTCTGTAATATCAACCCATATTTTATATAAAAATCTTACAAACAATTTGCACATTTTTTTTTGTATATCGCAAACATAAGCATATGTCGCAATTACGGTTTGTTTTTCGGTCTTTTTTGATGGACATACTGAATATCGTTCTCTTTTTGATTTAGCGACTTCAAGAGGTTCTGGATCAGGAATCAGGATCAGGAACTTCAGAGAACAGGAAATTCTGGATCAATTTTAAAGATATCAGGGACTTTATCTCGTACTTTTCGATTAACTTTTGAGTTGGTTAACATATTCATTACGCTTACTTCTAGCTCTGTCTCATAGTGTCTTACCATTAATTTTTCTAAGTGTTTTCATCTCTGCTGTTTCTAACATCCTTTTTGTCTTCATGTAACATGTAATGTCTGATGCATTTGTATCAGTTTATGCGGATGACTCAACAATGCTATATCGCGATAAAGACATTAATTTTTTAAAAGATAAAATAACAAACTCACTGAATACCTTCTCTGATTGGTCCAGTAATCACTCGCTCCTGTTCAATGTTCACAAAACTAAATTTTTGTCATTTACATCCCGTGCAAATTCTACTAAACCTGATTTAAGTATTTCCATCCCAGGTGAGGGTATGTTGAATTGTAGTGATGTGAAGTTTTTAGAAGTGACTTTCGACTCTCATTTACCTTTTAATACTCATTGTTGGAATATATGTAAAAAACTCAATTAAAATTTGGGTAGAGTACTTAGACTGCAACATCTTCGTCTTTTTTATTTTGCTCTGATGTGAAGTACAATCGACAATGAGTTACGGTATAACTATCTGAGGTGGTTCTTCTAGTATAAAGGACGTTTTCAAATCCCAAAAACGTATTGTGAGATGTATTGCAGGTGTTCGGTATGGTTGGTCTTGTGAAAACCTATTTAGAGATTTAAATATATTAACAGTGTATGGAATTTACATTTTGGAATTGTTGATACCAATTCATAAAAATAAAAGAATTTTTTTATGTAACAGTGATATTCACTCACACAACACAAGAAATAAGAGACAGTTTGTAGTACCCTATCGACATTTAGAAATAAGTAGGAAGTCATCTACTGTCTTTGGTTTACTACTGTATAATCAATTTCCTCAAAAATTTATAAACATTAATTCAACTACAGCCTTTAAAAACAAAGTTAAAGAGTACCTAGTCACAATGTGTCCTTATACATCAGATGAATATTACGAGAGTGTATCTGTGAATGCTCAAGCTGCAACATAACCAAATTTAATATTATTTTAATTATATTAAGATGTCTCTGTTGTACCTTTTATATGTATTTTAACGTTTTAAATATTTTTAATGTACTGTTTCCATTTTGTGTAATGTTTAATATTTATAATTTTACTTTTGACTTGCTGTAAACCTTGTTGTAACTTACAGTCAAATAAACCATCTAAAAAAATCTTTCTGTGCCAGGTCTTGTTTCTGCCGCGTATGTCATTATTGGTCTGATGACTGTTTTGTAAATTCTACCTTTCGTTTCTTTCCCGATATTTTTATTTCTCCATATTGTTTCATTCACGCAGTCTGCGGCTCTGTTTGCTCTATTCAATTGATCTTCCACTCTATTCACGTGACATATTCATTACGCCTAATTTGTTTTCAGTCTGGAGAAAATTGATATATGACTCTACTGTTAATAGCAGACACCTTCAGTATAATATAAAAAATTGTCATTAGCCATCTTCTAGTACAATATAATAAATAACAACTTACTAGTAAGAATATGCCAATACTAATGAGATAACAGTAGGTCAGATACACATCATGTATCATCAATTATAACATAAAACACAAGCACAGAAAGATAAGAATTTGATATCAACAGAGGTTATGATAATACCAGTCAGAATTTTTTACTCCAAAAGTGTAAAGATTGCTGATAATCAATTTTCACAATTTTATTTCACAATTTTTGTATAAACAATTTCCAGTAAAAAATCGAAACGTTAAAAAGAAAATAAAAAATGTGCTTTTCATTATCATTTTCTTTTGGTTTAATACCATTTAGGAAGATATGAGTGTAAAGCATGCCACATGAAAATAATTTCAGAACCATTGAAAGTGACTTCAGAAACATTTTATCTTTTTACAACTACACGCACTAATCAATGTATCCATTCACAAACTTCTCTCTAAGCCCTATGGTTTACAGAGAAGTGAATACAGAATGTGAAGAAAGGGAGAAAGCCTTTTTACAATACAGAACACAACAAACACTACAGCGTGTAACCACTATAAACATAAACGTATCTGAAATGAAACAAGTATATGCAGAATTATCAGAGGACACAGAAAATGTATCAAAAACGAGACACATCCAGAAGTAAACGTGGGCACACTGCTTGCGATCCCTATTTGCTAAAAGTGACAATAATGAATCACCAACGCCAGAAGTGACACAAACTAAGAAATAAAGATTGAGAAGGGAGAGATAAAGGAAGCATTAAGGAAATTAAAAAATAGAAAATCACCAGAAGAGTACAGAATACCGAACGAACTCCTAAAGTACGGAGGACCAGATCTTACCAAACAACTATTATAATTAATTCAAAAAATAATAGAATAAAACAGAATATCACAAGAATGGAAGTCAAGCATTCTAATACTGCTCTTCAACAACGAAAACTAAACAGACCCGGAAAACTACAGAGTAATCAAGCTTTAAAGTAAAAACTAAAATTAACAACCAAAGTGATAAAAATAAACTGAATAAAATTGAAACACTTGCAGAAGAACTGGAATACAATAAATTGGCATATTTATGTTTTGTGGGCTTGAAGAAGGCATTTGACAGGGTCAAATTAAAGGACGTTATCCACTTATTGTACGCAAGACTTCTAGAAATAATCAACACGATCCAAAACATATACCAATACAATACAATAAAAGTAAAAGTAGAAGAACTTACCGACCGAATTGAGGCTGGTAATGAGATAAGACAGGGGGATTCTCTGAGTCCTCTATTGTTAAACCTGATCATGGATTGAATAATTACAAAGTAAGAATGTAAATGGATACCAAATGGGATAAAAACAGCTTAAAGTAATCTACAACGCATGCTTCACCAATTTGGTATAACTACCAGAAAAGATAAAGACAAAATGCATGGTTATAACAGAAACAAGTAATAGAGTTTAAATAGGTATCACACTGTCTAGTTATGGAAAGCTAGAAACAGAAAAGGAAGATTAAGTGAATAGAGCCATCAAGGCCGCAGGATGCCTGAATGAAACAATATGAAAGAATTCAAATATTGGAAATAAATAAAAGGCAGAGTTAATAAACTATTCGTCCTTACAAACAAACCCGATACAAAGAGAACAAACAGAATTCTAGAAACACAATGGAGAAAACCCTTAGAAAATTGATTGTAAGACACTATAGGCCAGAACTAGAAGTACAGATATACGACGTAGATGCAGTGTGGAGAACATCAAGGACTGGGTAAGAAATATAAGAGTAGAATGGAACAATCATATAAGCGGCATGATAACAAATACAGTAGTAAAGACAGCGAGAGACGGTTCCTTTAAAGGCTACGAAATCGATGGACAAAAACTTAAAGGAACATTGAAAAACGGATAGAATCATGTCTATTTAAAAATAAGAAGAAGAAGCACTAATTAATATCTTTAATTTGTTACTGATATTTGGTATAATAACAAATAGCGTGAATAAATTTTGCGCGAGCTTTTGAAAAATTAGTTAAACTCAAGCTACGTTTAGACCCATCAAATGTCTTAACAATGTTAACCGTTCTATGTGTATTTTTATTTGATACAAGACAAATTGTACGAAGAAATATTCATATCATTTAACATAAGATTTGTGCCGGCAGAAAAAATGTAACATATGCATTTAATGCTCTTCCTGGTTCTGTGCCTCCGCATCGTACATTCCAGCAAAGTGTTGATTGCTATCAGCCTTCTTTTTACAAGTTAATTAGTGTTCATAAGATCAAAAATAGATATTGTTTTTGCCAGAAAGCAAAAATATGTGTTTTCTAATTTAATAGAAGATTTAAAGTTCTGGTTGAAAATTACTCGTATTATTAAAATGACAAACTACATTAATTACAAGATATTCAATATAGATTAAATATTTATATTTGTATTTCATTATTTATACTAATTTATGTTTGAATTTCTTCTTTACAAAAGTTTAAAAAGGAATCCACAGGTTAAATATAATTAACATTTTTTTGAATATGTATTAACGTTTATTGATTATGATATAATGTAGTAGCAGAAGCAGCAACAGAAAGTCTAATATTTACCTTTCTGTTTTAAATAATTAAACTGAGTCTAATCCCACGTATGTATCATCTAATAGAGTGCTAATTGAACTGATCTCTGGTTTGTTGTTCAATATTGCAGTAATATTTCAAAGCAAGAAAATGCAGAATATAAAAAAGTATTTTTCGCAGTAAAATCATTTCACGTCACGATTTATACAAACTGACGTCACTGTCCATATATTTAAGACATATTTAAAATTTCCATAATATCAACCTTAGAGTTCAAATTTCCCTAACACAGTTAAAAATATGACTCCCATACGGAGCTGCTCAATATTTCATAGGCGTCAACATGGTATTATAACAAGAAAAATGTAATCGTGATTACATTGATAATTTTACAATTATATTATTAAATACCTATAATAGCATTTCTTATTATTAATAGTATAAATTTTATGCAACAATTGTTAAAGTTTATTAATCCAAAAAATAGCGCTTTTAATTAAATAGATTAACCAATCGTACGCCAGTGATACAGGTATAAATGAAAGTCAAATGACATTTGGTTGTGTAGCCAGAATGCCGATAGCGTTGACGATAATTTACAATGGTCAGCCGGAGTGTGACGTCACGGCGGTCATATTGTTATTATTACTTTCCAAACAAAAGTTGAAATGCCCAATCTCAAGACTTTTTAATTTCTATAAAGTTAACATTTTGCTTCCTCTGCTGCTTTTTCTTTTAACTATAGTGTTTTTTACAATATTATCATCATAATTCAGTGTTCTATTTCTATGAAATATAGTTTAAAAGTTTAAATTAAAGAAATTATAACCTTACTTTATTGATACATGCATTTTATTGCTATTTTTATAAAACAACATGCTTTATTATTTACACAACCTTGTAAACTTGTTGTAGTAACTATTAGAATACTTAGATATTGCAAAAAGCGGAAAGATTCTGTAAAGAAAATGAAAAAATAACGAAAAATACAAATTATTCATACTAAACAAGGTTTGTTTGGAAAGTGAAACTGACATATGTCAATCAAATCTACGTCATCACTCCGGTAGTCCATTTTATTTTATTTGACCTGTATTGTACATTATATCTTTCAGAAAGGTCGTTTGTTCTAATAGCTGCGACTTGAAAAATATTTTAATCTTGGCTTCTCAGAAAGTCTCGTTTTGGATATACATTTGTTACTCGATTATACATGATCCAGATATTTATGACGTTGAATTATTTCCAAAGTAATGAGAACATGTTAGCATGTTTTAAGAGGAAAATACTAAAAACATTGCATACAAAAATTATTTGTATAGTAAACAAGTAACAGAAAATATCTCTGACAAGTATTGATGCCTAACCTATCAATTGTTGTTCAAAACAGTACGAAAACATGGCGGCTGCGCATGCTCTCGTCATATGATGAAAAAGCCCATTGTTGAGACGGAAAGCCGTAACCACCGAACAACTACGAACCGAACAACACCGAACAACGTTGTTCGGTGCCGTAACTATAAGTCTTTGACGTTCGGTTTCAAGCTTCATTTCCTAGAGTAGTTGTCTGGTTCTATGGGGGTTTCGGCCCTATCTACGTCTTTTTCTTGGATTCCCATAGCCATACCGTCAGCATAGATAAATTTGCGTAAGATGGTGACCGGAACATCTGTGTAAATGTTGAATATGAGAGAAAAAAGAACTGACCGTTGTGATAGGCTGTTTTGCAGACTTTTGAATTTGCTAGTTTCTCCATCGAGGTTTATTAATTTAGAAAAATCTGTCACTTAGCGTTTGGTTTATCCGGATATTAAATGATCGGCAAGGTACCATCTGGTATATTTTAAATAAAATACCCTCTTTCAAATAAAAAAAAACATACAATAATAACGCACTCATAATTGATTATTCCTTTCTATATTCTTTTGTGTATTGCCTTAATGATTTCATTTATAGTAAATTATTCATTGTTTATAAGAAATATTTTTATTGTGAATATTGAATATTTTACCGAATATCAATAAATATTATCTTCAATATTATATTTTATTTGATTTGTTATCAACCTGTTCTTTAATGGTTTTTATCTTAAAAATCTGCCAATTTTCGATACGAATCAAGTCATTTATTTCGGGTTATTTATACAATTTTAACCTATTTCAATCTATAAAATAGGATAATGCCCGTCCTTGCGACAATTTTATCAAAAATTTGTAAACCCGACTAATATTTCATGAAACAACTCCTACACTATTCAAAGAATATGCGAGAATGTTCCTGAAACTTGTGTTCGTGCAACGTGTGATGAGTATTACAGAATAATTGGATTTCCTCGATCCGGCAACAGCGCCTCCGAGTACAATGTGAATGTGAGTGAGTGGCACAGTGTACCTACGTTTTCTTACGCTCTCACTCTATTTTGATAATAATATGTCAAACGAGATATGTATTTACCGTGTCGTGTGCTAAGCTGGATAATGGAGATGAGAATTAGTTAAGAATGTGCAATAGTGTCGGGTTTTTTATCGAACTAATACAACAAGTGTTCTTTTTGTGTGATTGTGCTCTTTTTTGGATTAAAAACGGATCAACTGGGGTTTTCCCTAAATGAAGAAGCCTCTTCGGTATGTTCTCATTCTGACAGATGATTTAAGTTTGAAATCGGTACAGTATCAGTTTTTTTTGTATATTTTGCTAATGTATCGTTTAATTAACATCAGCTTTACTAACTAATGGGGACACGTTAATTGGCATTTCCTTGTGTAATAATTAACAAATGAATTAATCATCAGGAAGTTTCTGTCCAGATTTGGACATTTGTTTACATGTTCGTCGTGAATAGGTATCGGTTTATTTATTAAAAATGTATCTACCAATAACTACCGAATAGGAAAGGATTTTAGAATTCAGGCCAAGGTTTTACCTGTGCAGACTGCTAACTACGTTAACTTCTTATTTTCATTGTCATTTCTGAGACGTCATATCGGTTTAGTTAGACCTTCATTTGTTGCTTTTTACAAAGATATATTACTTATAAACATCCCGTAGTTTTTTCACGCTAGATATGATACTTCGTTGCCAAACATTTTGTTTTGACGTTATTTCGTGATACTTAAATGGATATTGAATCAATAAAACGGATAAGTCCTTTAGGAAAGTCGAGGGTTTATTCATTCCACCTTCCACTCATGATATCTATTTTTAAGAAACTTAACCTCATTTTTTTGACATTCTTATATATTTATCAATGGCGTATCTGTGGGGACATTGGCCATTTATTTCCGAGATATCTTACAGACAGTAAATATTTTTCATCATAACGTGTTAAATAACATGAGGTAAACAGCACGAGTTTTTTTTATAAATAATATTTAAAAAAATAACTTCATAAAATTAACAATGTACTGTCAATTATTTACTATTGTCATAAACAAACTGCATGATATACTACCTAGTGATTTTTTCATTTATTTTAATCGTTTTTTCACTCAATTAAAGGAGGATATTACCAACATAATGTTACTTACCTATAACTATTTTCTTCACCCATTTCCAAAAAGGTTTTAACAGGTCTTAAATATTTAAGTAGTTCCTTTTCGTTCTAAAACGTAATAAATTAGACTTCTCCGACTTATAGATGTATACCAATAATCAGTACTCTTACTCTTAGTCGGCTACATGGAAAACTTCTGCGAGGTTTACTTAATTGAACTTAAATATAGAGAAAAAGAACAATAATGTCAGGCTTCAGAACTTAAATATATTTTAGAGATAACGCCTATTGAATTACTTAAATAACTACATAATAGAAAAAAGATCAAATATCAATATGGAAAGGTACTTTATGGTTTTGAATCTGCGATGGTATATGCAGTACAAAAAGAAAAATTGGTAAGAAAATGTCTAGATATTCCCTGTACACCAAGATCTGCGCCAGGATGGCTGAATCTCATTAATAGATATTATTGTATAAGAACAAATTGTATAAGGACATAAACAATCAATGGACGAACACGTACTGCCCAAACTGACCATATGTACCACCCACAGAGTTTTATTAAATAACCTAAAGGTGGAACTCCTATTAAGACAGAATTGAAGTTGGCTAGAGGGCACTATTTTTCTGCGGGAAAAACATTTAAGGGGGCAATAGTTAAAAAGAAAAATTAGGAAGTTAGTTAAGTTAGAAAATTAAACTTGATTGAATATAAGACAATTTTGAAAATCTCGCTTATGTTAGCTCTATTGATTTTCATCGTGGAATAATGATGTTTGGGACTTGCTTTATCAACTTAAACTTGTAAGTAATCAAAACGATTGTTTTATGCCAAAACACTTACAAAAATATGCCTATCCCGCGGGTTTAATATTACACTTAGGTCTAGATGGGTTGAAATGCCTTTTAGGAAGTTTTCTTCTCTATTTTTCCCGCGACTGAAAGTTTTTATTAATTACTTCGTATATATTTATCCATCCATCTATTCTTTCATTTTTTCCACACATGATTGAGACCCGAATTCAAAACTCAGCAATGACGTCATTGGATAGACAGATTGCGGCCCCACTGTTTCATCAACCAGCTTTTTTAAAATTCATTTTACAACACAATTTAGTACTTAAATAAATTTTAAGAAAAAGAACAAATAAATAATTGTTTGTTGAATTAGGGTATTTATTATCTGTATATTAACAAAACAATTAACGATTTTTATGCAAAATTCAACAGTGGCTGAATAAGATATCTTTAGTTAGTTCACGTCTTTTTGAAGTAGCATCTACTTTTTCAGTTCTTCTATTTTCTCAGTGCATAGAATCTAACCCTAATCTAACCTGATTTGTATCCAAACCAGTCCAATCTCTTACATTTTTCTACCATGTAAGAATGTTTGTGTCTTTCCAATCCTATCATTTCTTCTATTATCCCTTTGATCAAAAACTTTGCACTATTTATTGCTTCTTTTAACATGACCAAAGTGTAAAGTTTTTCAGTTTTTTGTGTTACAAAACAACTCTCTTTCTCTAATGAGCCTTTGAAGATCCTTCAAGAACAATAGTGTGCATGATCCGTCCAAGATATTGGAAATGTCTTCTATAAATCCACGTTTCGAAGGCGTCTAAACTTTATTTTGGGTTCTAAAGTTTCACAGTCACAGCCATATAAACAAAAGACTTCTCATAATCGATGAAAAAGATATACCTATACGACTTTTTGTTGATCTATACTTTTTTGTAATAGAACAGATAACCCAAATATTGCTTTCCTAGTTCTCATTCAAAAAGTGTCAAAAACAATTGGTCTTAAAATTAACACCTCAAAGACAAAAGTTATGACCAACCTTGTAGTCAGCGGTAAAATTCTGTAATATTTCTGTAATTTAATTCTGTAAAATTCAAGTAATAGGTTACAAATATCTAGGGCATGAGATTCGCTTAGGCCGAGATAATCAGACAACTGAAATACAAAGAAGGATAGGTTTAACATGGGCTGCCTTTGGTAGATTGAATAATATTTTCTATTATAAAATTAATAAATATAAATAAGTATATTATCCCAGTTTGTTTAAAAAGAAAGATTTTGACCAGTGCGTTTTACCGGTTCTTACATATGGTGCAGAAATACTGACTCTGACAAAAAGAACAATAGATAAAATAAGAGTTACACAACGCGCTATGGAGAGATCAATATTAGGTATTACCATCAGAGATAAAGTACCAAACCTAGAAATAAGAAGAAGAACGGGAGTCACAGATGCAGTTGAAAAAATAGCCATGGCTAAATGCGCTTGGGCCGGACATGTTGCCAGATTAACGGATAATAGATGGACCAGAAAGATTCTGGAATGGCGACCAAGGCAAGAGGCATATCGAAGGACGACCACCGAGTAGATAAACGGATGACATCAAGCGCATCACCACAAACTGGATGCAAGAAGCTCAAGATAGAAATAGGTGGAAAATTTTACGGGAGGCCTAAGTTCAGCAGTGGAAAAATATAGGCTAATTGGTGATGATGAGTTCTCATTCCCTCTCGATAACCAAACTGTACGCCATCTAAGCGTATCTCACATTTTCTATGTATTTTATGATGAAATAATTTAGTAATGATTTTTAGAATACTTCTAATTAAGCTGTATTCTCAATATTGTGGAATCACACCGCATTTGTAGATTTCATTGAACAGTCTCAGTAACGTAGGCGTCTTTTCTTCGTTCATTAATTTAAATATCGCTATATGTACAGTACTAGCTTTTGATGACTTCGATATAGCTAAAAATAGAATCGGCATGATATAAGAATTCAAACAGACGAAAAGAGCAGCTCAAGAACAGCGCCTGGTCGCTAAATTTTGACCTTGACAATGACTTATTCCTAGTGTGATACAGGTTCGGTTCCTGACATTTTTTTCCAAAGCAAATCAGTTTCATCAAAATTGAAAACTTGTTGAGACCTAAACCATTCACTTTCCATAAACTGCTCAAAATGTTTTGTAAATTCTAATGCAACACCTTTATCGGCACCAACTCTTTCTATCAACTATTTCAACCGCACGATCGGCATTTGGTCCTTTTGTTTCGGCTGATTTTTATAGTTTTATTTAAATAAGACAAGGTTTTTGTAGTGTCAAGCACCGAGCTGGTCAGGGCGAGTTGGTGGAGAACCAGCGGCTAGCCTATTGCAGGGTCATCATATTGCTACCCCTGTAGCAGCCTGTCTTCTACTGGAATTGCAAGACTGCTACCTGAATTCATGCCTAGACTTTTAGACTATTTATCACTTACAACTAAAAGGTTTCTTTGTATACTACGAAACGAACAGTGTATAAACGGTTCGAGATTCGCGTGGGTACATATAAAGCAGTTACTGTTAAATTTACATTTACATTTAATCTTTGTTAAAATACCACTTTGCTTTGTTTATGGAAAGCTGTATGAATAATACCGCCACATATAAAAAAATGGTAATAAAATTAAGTTGTAGATTTAACGTCTAAATGTCGATAGTTGCCATTTCGAAACAATGGGAATTCGTATCAGGAACACCAGAAAGATAATAAAAAAGCCAGAGAACACCACATACCAATGCTCTGTTTCGTAGATTACATAAAGACTTTTGATTCAGTAAAATGGAATCTCCTCTGGAGTATAATGGAAAATATGGGAGTACCTAGCCACCTAGTTAACATTATAAGAAATCTGTATGATTTGTCTGTCTGAAAACTCAGTCAAAGTTAAAATGCACGGAATATATTCAGATACGTTCAAAACAAAGAAAGGAACTAGACAGGGCTGCATACTATCAACATTATTATACAACATATATTCTGAATATATACTGAGTTAAGTACTAGACGAATAAGATGGAGGAATCACTATAGAAGGCAAAAAAATCAGCAATCTGCGATACGCAGACACTCTTAATAATAGCAGCAAATGAAGTTTAAATGGTTGCATCACTGAATGGCTAAGCCGGATAAACGAAGAATTCGGACTTCAGATTAACACCGGAAAAACAAAAATTGGCGAATGGCGAAAAGTGGCGAATTTTGAAGTAGTAGACAGATTTGTATATATATATATATATATATATATATATTTTTTTTTTTTTTTTTTTTTTTTTTTTTTTTTTTTTTTTTTTTTTTTTTTTTTTTTTTTTTTTTTTTTTTTTTTGTGGCATTGACTTTCGTCATTCAGCCAGTCTCGAAAGGTTATAATATATTCCTCAAAAAAGTATAGACAGATTAATAGAAGCACGTCGAAGGAAAATACAAGGACACTCGCTTCTCGTCTAGGGGTCCGTCAAGACATTTATTTTAACAGACAAACAATACTGGACCACGGATAAGGTATTGTTACATATAGGATAAACAAAGGGTACAAGTCTAATCCTATACACGCTCATGAAAATTTTCATGAACGAGTACCAGATTTATAAAGCTATGCATGTGTGTGACAAAAATTCTATAATTAAATTATATATTGTTACAGAACCTATGGCTAACAAAGACTGTATATTATATGGGCTGTATACTTGGGCTCCCTGATAACCGACAATGGCGATTGCTTCTCAGAAATCAAGCATAGACTAACAATGGCCCGAACTGCAACAGCTAAATTGATTAAAATATGGAAAGACCGAATAATAACAAGAAATACTAAGCTCAGGTTGGTCAATGCCCTTGCTACATACACAGCTGAAACATTGATTTTCAAAAAAAAAAATGGATAGGAGTAACATCGAATCGTTAGAGAAGTGGGTCTATAGAAGAATTTTAGGCATACCCTGGACAGAACGTAGAACCAATCTGTCAATTCTGGAAGAGCTTCATATAAAATACAGGCCATTAAAAAAATTAAACCGAGCATACCTAAGTTACTTAGTATTGGTAATAAAAAGAAAGGTAGAAAGCCGAAGGCCAAGAGAAGATCTCCAACACGATGGAGAGACCAAATGAAGACTTTGGTGGGAAAATCCCTACATGAAGCCGTCCATATGGCACAGGATAGTAGCCTATGGAGACAGCAAGCTAATAATATTTAGAGTGTCACCAAGGCCTGACAATGGCTCAAGGAATGAGGAGGAGTTGCCATTTCAGCCATTTTTCAGCTCATCAATGTCAGTACACGAAGAGATTCATGATGTAGAAGAAGACCTTAAGATTCTAAGGGTCACAAGATGAAGGAAAGTTGCTAGAAATCGACGGGAGTGGTGATTTTTGAGCCAATTATACTTAATGATGATCAAATGGCAGTATGTGACATTTATCTCATTATCTTCGACAATATAAACATTGTTTATAAACAAACTGTATTCATATTTTTATTAAAAAATGTGTACACGATAAGTTAGGTTATGTATATGCCAGTCTATACATCAGACTAAAATCCAGTTATTTTTATTTCATAGACTACTTTAATTAGTTTTTTTTATGGGCCAATATTAAATCTGAAGATCAATAACAATAGCGTACAATACAAAATATTAATAAAAAAACTCCATTATCTAGGTATATATCGCGTCTTTGCAGAGAAGCACAATTATTTTATGTTGGTATATAAAATAAGAAGTTAGTGAACTTATTTTAGGATGTTGTCTCGACTTCATAAAATAGCAGCTAAAAAATAACAATCAACAGTTTTATTTCAATTATAATAACTTGCTATTGTCTTGTGTGTATCTAATATAGACCAGAAAAAACGCCGAGTAAGTGCCAGTACATTTCTTGCCTGAGTTTTATTACATTTTTATGGAGTTTAGGCTTTAATTCATTTTAGGGTTTTTTCGTAATAAAACAACGTTCCCGCTTTTATTTTATCTATTAACGTACTCCAAGAAGTTCGTCTTTGATAGATAGTTATATGGTAAATATAACATTGGTTAAATTGTAAAATTGTTATATTAGTTAATACCTATATCAGAGCAAAAAGCAATATTTTAAAAGAAATGTTGAATACACCTGCTTTCTCTTACATTGATTGGAGTTTTGTTGATCTTTTTATTTCAACGAGATAGTGATGCTTATGGGAAGACTATTATTTTTGTAAATCTATTGGCGGTGTTTCGGAAAAATGTTTTTCCAGTCATTATTTACTCTTTCATCACAAATTGTCATAGCATTATTGCAAATATTTACCCATATTGTTTATTATTATGTATAAAGCTCTACAGGCCTTGAAGACCTAGGGTTAAAAAGTTTACATTTGCCATTACAATTGCTATTATGTCTGTTAGCATATCCATTTTATAAGGCCGAATTCAGACCAACACTATAATTTATTGCTAACTTATTACCATTAATTTATTACCCCCGAAAAGGGGTATAGGGCCAATCTTGGCGGCATATTTTATTGCTAATTAATTGCTGTTGATTGGTATATTAATCAATCTCCAAAAACTACCCCATCATCTCCTAGCTTAAAACACACCCCCGGAAAAACCGAGATATCGGCCAAAAAGCAAACATCAAGGAACTGATTGTTCATTTATTGCCGAAGTTTTACGCCAAGAAACAATTTATTGCTACAACCGTTTCTGAGAAACAATGGTTATGTTAACTTTACGGTAAAACTAGCATAGCCATATCCATATCTCGGCAACCAGTTGTGCAGTGCACCAATCTGTGCAGTGACACATTTTGATATTAATATTTGATATATTTAATAATTATAATAATAATATGTAAATATCCCGAGACTGAGGGTTTCCTACTTGCCATTCAGGATCAGGTTATTTTACCTGAAATATATTATTGAAGATCCTCAAGTCCAAAATGACAAATGCCGATATGGATGTCAAGCCCAAGAAACCATCCAACATCTTACCGGTGGCTGCCAGGCATTTGTCGGTACTGATTATAAAGAACGCCATGACTCAGTAGGAAAGATTATCCACCAAGAACTAGCTGACAAACTGGGACTCCTCCAAACCGATCATCTTCCTTATTATCAATGCTTCCCTGACAGAATGCTTGAAAATGACAACTACAAGCTATACTGGGACCTCACAGACCAACCAGTGGCGCATAATAGACCGGATCTGATAATAGTTAATAAACTTACTAGGAAAACAACACTTATTGATGTGGCGATACCCAACACCAATAATTTACGTGTTAAATACAACGAAAAGATCGCCAAGTACAGTGATCTAGAAATACAAATCAGGAGACAATGGAGAATGGAAAGTACCCAGACAGTACCTATTATTCTATCTACTACTGGTGTTATTCCCAAAAACCTCCTAGAGAACATGAAACAGCTGGGTCTAAATGAACATCTCTATAAGGCCATACAGAAAGCTGTACTCCTCGCGACGCGACGTCCAGATGTGTACGAAAATTTTTGGGAGATACTCCAACATACCAAGTCACCTAGGGCTCGATAACACGGAAAGAGTCCCACCAGAGTTCCTCAATGTTTTTGATACCGTAGGTATCTGGGATGAGTGAATTTTCCCCTTAGAGGAAGTTTGTGCCGTATGGCTAAATCTGGATATGTAAATACTACGAACCTAGTAGGCTCATGGCTTGATGTATTCAAGCTGTGTATTATTTTCCATTCTCTTTTGTCAGTTGCTTTTCTTTCCCATTTTCTTTTACTTCTTAGGGTGCTTGTCCGTACCGAACGTTGGCGATGATTCTGGCTATGATGACTTTATTGGTTGCTATACGGAATAGCTGTGTTAAGGTCTTTCTATACCATGCTCTCAGGTTAGGAAGCCAGTATATTCTTCGTCCTGATGCCCTTTTTCCTTCAATTTTACCTTGCAAAATGCATTGGAGTAGCTCATCTGCCTTGATTTCTCATTATATGTCCCAAGTACTGCAGCTTAACCCTTCACGATGTTAACCAAATCCGCTGTTACGTTGACCCTCCCTAATACTTCTTCATTGGTGACTTTGTCTGCCCATGGTATCTTTAGGATCCTTCTGTATAACCATAGCTCAAAAGCCTGAAGTTTTGATAGAGTTTCCGCCTTCAATGTCCACGTTTCTACTCCGTACAGAAGCACTGAGTACACGTAACATAAGGAGCCTTATTTTTGTTTCTAGGGTGAGGTCATGGCTCTTGAATAAAGAGCTCGTAGTCAAGAATGCACTTTTTGCCTTTCCGATGCGACATTTAATCTCTTGGGTATTGTCCCACGACTCATTGATTATAGTTCCCAAGTAGTTGTACTGTGGCACACGTTCAATTTTCATTTAGTTTACATACAGATTTGCTCCAGTTATGTTCTCCTTGCTGATAAATATTAGCTTGGTTTTGCTGGTGTTTATTTTTTTTTGCAGCCCTTCTATGGTATTGGAAAACACTATTGAGCTTGACTCCATTTATTGAGATGCCTTCGTCAATATTTTTTAGAACCTGTTTAAAAATGTGCTCCGAGTACAGATTGAATATCAGTGGTGAAATTATGCACCTCTGTCTCACCCCCCTTAAGATTTTGGCCTGATGTGTATATTCCCCAGTTATTCGGAGCACCGCTAATTGATTCCAATACAGGTTAACTATTATTTTTAAGTCTCTTTCGTCAATCCCTTTTCTCTTCAGCACTTCCATCATTTGTTCATGCCTATCGAAAGCTTTCTTGTAGTCAATCAAGCATACAAAAACATCACAGCTGACATCTCTACATTTATGAAACAATACCTGCACGCTAAATAAAGCTTCCCTCGTACCAACTGCGTTCACAAATCCATTTCCGTTAAATTCTTTTGTGGATGACTTTTAAAAACAGCTTCAGCAGATACTCATTAGGCTTATGGTCCTATAGCCTTCACAAACTTTTGCTCCTGGTTTTTTGGGCAATGGAACGAACTCCGATTTGAGCCACTCTACTGGTATTTTTCCAGCCTTGTATATTTCATTAAATATTTCAGTTATTATTTTTATTTGGTCTGCATCTAATAGCTTCAGCAGTTCTGCTGACTTCTGCAGGAACCCATTTCGTTTCTTTAAGTCTCCTCGTATCTGCTTTAACTTCGTTGCTCCATCCCGACCTCGGTCTTCCTCTTCGCATCTTGCCAGGAAAGATGGAACTATTCTCTGAAAATGGCCCAACCATGTTCCAACCAAGTCTTTGCGCTTTAATTACTGCTAATGTGTTAGGTTTTTGATAGAGCTCAGCTCGTTATTTGTTGTTCTATCCATTGTCCATTTAAGTTTTTTCCCGCCAAAGATTTTGCTCAGTATTTTTAGCTCCCAAACAACTTTTGGTGTTTTTTTGTTGTGGCCCATGTTTCAGAAGCGTACGTCACGATCGGCCTTATTAAGGACTTGTAGGTTCTTAGTTTTGCTCTTCTAGATATACTTTTACTTTTTAAAAACCTATTTAGAGCATATATAGCGTGGTTGCTCGACATAATTCTTCTGATATAGCCTGTTTTACTTAAATCGTTATTTTTTTTTAATTAAGTACCTTTTTGTCATATTTTTTTGGTATTCTAAGGGGTATCTTGTACTAAATTTAATGTTAGATATCAAATTTTTCCTAAGGAATCAAATTGTAAAATTGCTGTGTATTTAATAATATATTATATTATACACAAGATATTTACCATCGAATTGTAGGTATAAGTTAATGTCAAATCATGTTTGATGTTTTATGGTATATTATATCATCAATAAAGTTTTAATGAAATAGGTACATAATAGAAACTAAATTGTTAAATAAATATCGATTCATTGTTATCGTCAATAAGTTATCTCAAAGTAATTACCATACTAATATCGGCTACTCCCAGTCGTATATTTATTGAAATATTAACAAGAACCCATTTTACCATATTCTTTTTCGTTCGTTTTATATGATAGTGACATATGTTAACTAAAATCTGAATGTGGTACTATCTAAAACCTACTACCTAAGACGCCTTCTGGACCAAGTCGAAAAAAGGTTTCATTATCTAGATATTCCCGTTATTTCTAATGTTGTTAAGGATTTTTGGCTCAAAACAAAAGTAAAAAACATTTTTTTTTAAATCAAGTGCCTAAATTCAAGTTCAAGCCTTCTTCTATCAGCTTTTGATGAAAATTCTGGTTTTATTTTAGTTTAAAACATTCCTTTAAAAATTTTTTAATTGTGAATGAAGTGCATATAGCAGGCCGGCGCTCATTTGTACAATGAGAGTTCAAACCAGCAAATATGTGTGCGTTGGATCTTGTTTCTCTCTCTTCTACACGCCGCAGCCCGAGCTCCCGTCCTGTCATAACAGCTTCATTAAAATTAAAAAAAAAATGTGTTAAAATGAAATAAACCCAAAATACTATATCGGGAAATGTTAGAACAAGGTTTGAACTTGAATTTAGGTTCTTGCTGAATTCAAAAATATTTTTTTATTTGTGTTTTGAGCCTTGAAAACGATCAAGTTTACAGAAAAATTACAAGGGACCTATTTTGTTCAGTATGATCAGAAAAATTTGTCCGGGCCGAAAAAATTGATTGTTACAATTTGTTTCAAAAACTTTGAACAACTTTTCGCCTGGGCGAACACTTGAACCTTATTTTGGGGTATCTAATGAAAGTGATTATGCAAAAAAATCTCGTGGGAATATTTTTCCGAACAAATCCGAGCTTTTCGCTTTGTCTACTGTAATCTGGTTAATCCATCTTGCTGGAGAACTTAATCGTGGTCTTCGACCTTCTACCTTCCTTTGAATGGCAAGTCTCTCCATATTTTCATGTCTGATCTCATGACATGGCCAAAATGTTTTAATTGTTGCAGTTGGATTATGCCGGAGATCTTTTACGAAACTCTTTCAAAAATCTCTTACTGATCTTTGATTCTTTTTAATAGGAAAAAATTCATAGATAAAATGCAAGAAGATAGTAAAAGTAACCAAAAGCTATTTTAAAGATCCCTGAAGACGTTAATAACACAGAAAAAACAATAAATATACAGCATGATGGATAAAAATGTAGATTTAATAATAGGGACCTAAGAATAGTCAAAAAAAAAGAAGACTTTGAGGAACTATTAACGGATAAAAATCAAAATGACATTAACGAAGAAGAAAATATATTAGGTACTGCAAAATAACAAAAAACTCGATAATTGAGGAGGAACTAGAAGAAGCAATAAAAACGATAACGTATAGAGGAGCACATGGAGTGGATAGACTAACAGCTAACAGACATACCTAATAAAAAACATGGACAAAAAGGAGAACAAATATTATTAAAAATAATGGATAAAATATGGAAAAATGAAGATATCCCGGAAGTTAGGAAAGTGTTAATAATAGTACCTATATATACAAAAAGGAGATAGGAGAGAATGTAATAACTACAGAGAATTGGCATTGCTATGTACATGTACCAAACTCTTACAAAAAATAATAAACAAACGATTAAGAATAATGACAAAACACACGTTAGACGAAGCACAAAGTGGATATAATTATATTTACTCTAAAACAGTTAACACAAAAAGCGTTGAAGAAAAAAAGTAAGCATACTCAGCATTTCTTGATCTAGAAAAAGCCTTCGAGACAAGAGCTATGGAAAATACTGAGACAAAAGGGAGTCGGCAACATATATTTGGGAGTTACATAGGTCTTGGAAAAAAAACACAACTTCTTCATATGTTTGTATTTTAAAAACCAAAAATCTATTTTATTTAAAATTTACACACAGAAAGTTTAGCATTTTAATAAGCCGTAAAAAAATTTTCAACTAAAAATATTGAAAATTGTCGATTTTGAGATTACTTCAAGCACTAGCAAGAAGCGTTACTATCTGACTTGACAATGGCAAGTGCGACCATACCGAAACGTCGTCAGAATAATGGTTTTTTTCGAAACCAAAATTAATAAGCTGATTTTAAAAAAGCCTCTGGCTTCTCATTATGTGGACTAAAGAAATATATCAAAATTCACATTGTATGTATAGCTGATAAAACAAGAAATATGGACAAACTAATCGATACTGAAATAATATAAAAAAAACTATTCAAGAAATGATGAAGTCCTATTATTTTGTAAATATGTACATATATCTAAAAAATGTTTGTAGAAAGTAATTACCAGGTGTTTGGTCTACATCACGTACGTAGAAAATATATAATTAGAGTATACATACATAATGATCGATTATTATTTAATGTGGATTAAATGCAGATTATAGTAAATTGGTTCCAGTTGGAAATGGGATCTCATACATAATCTATGATCTAATGACCAGCAATAAGTTCGCGTTCTATTTTGACACGAGAAACGAAGACTTCCAGCTAATTTTTGCCATCTGAAAATCCCCCAGGATTATACAGGCAAACCCTCTTTCATTGTAACGATTCATTCTGCTGCCTGTTGATTAAATTCGCTGCGTGTTCTTCGGGGAATGGAAAAAGTTCTCTCTCTTACTGTTATGGCGTGTGTATTATGTTCTTCCAGTAAAATTGCTTTTAAAGGATCATAGATTGGATTTTCATCATTAATGAGGTATATTTTATGTTATGGATTTTGTGTTTTAGAGGATACATTTATTTTTACTGTATAGTGCTTTAAGCGCTGATTAATTTAACGTGTTATTTTTCAAGTAATTGTTTTACAGAGACAATATATATTTATATTACTCATAAAAGTCAGTTGTCATTTTTTTTAATTAACAAAGGATAACTTAAGAAAAATAGCAGTATTTTTGAAGCGGGTAAAATTCTTAGATGGACGTGTTTGGCTTTAGGCTATCATCACAATTATGCTAAACTGTTATATTAGTCTTTCAGCGTCTTCTTTTTACTTCTTCTTAGTCTTAATGTTAGTCTTAGTGTTTTTTAATGTCATCTATCCATCTCATCTGCGATATTCCTCTTGGTCGTCTACCTTTGTAGGGTCTCCAATCTTGTATTGTGTCGTTTCAATGGTGCTCTTTTTGTCTAGCAGTGTCTGCGAAGCTCCATTTCAGTTTGGCAATTTTTGTTATCCAGTCGTTCCTCTTTCTATCTGACAGTCGTATACCTAACATTTCCCTTTCCATTACCCTTTTTGTTGTGGCTAGTTTTTTATATTTGAAATTGTAAAAAGGCTGTACGACTCGTACACACTTTTAAAATATAGGTCAAACTGGCAGCAGGTGTTTGTTCTCAACAAAACTTAATATTGTGTAAATTTTTTATTAAAATCAGCTGAGTACTTTCTACATGTAACATGCCATCTTCAGAGCTTCCTATAAGGAACAACAGCACTATGATCTTAAAGAGTACGCGATCTTCTGGTCTAGGTGCAGACCCGCTGTACGCGTCCCGCAATGACAGGACACATCTGCGCAGCGGGAGGGATTCGAAGTCCATGGAACCCAATAAAACGTGGACACCTTACCCAGCAAGGAATCGGTATCAACACAAATGGATAACGGAGATTTCCTCCCCGGGTGGTAAGGGCTAGGGACCTTCGGACGTTGACGACCCAATACGCTATTGTTTGCGTAGAGTAGGTGCATAAAGGGTCTTGCCAACTTCCGAGAGGAAGTCATACCATATTTTGGCAGATCCAATGCCCCTGCGAGTCTGTCTCCAGTGAGGGTGGCACGATAGCTATATCGTGAGGCTCTACTGTGAGGACGAACTGTTGTACGCTGGTGGACTAACGGACCACCAAGCACGTTTGTCAGGTTGTTACCGAGAAGCCTACTCCACTACCACTCATCTCTAGCTACAGGCACGTTTCGCAGGCGCACGTTCAGATTGGGACAGATCGTATAGAACCTGTAAAACCTACTGCAGATGTTATGTGGAACGAAAGCAGAGTGGTCCCACATGAGCTCGTCTCGGATACTAGGAACGCAATACGTTAGCTAGTGCGACTTATGGACTCATCCCGCTTCTAATAGCCCCTATACCGACTACCGACACCTCAAACGACGGCCACGTTACTGGTCCTAGTAAGAACTAGATCTAGCCATGTGCTCGTTCGCTCAAGCGACGCCGACGGCTCGCCAACTCTCGTTCCATCTCATTGCTCGACTTTTGCAATTGGCAGGGACCAGCACACTAGCAGTATTCGTCCTTTTACTCAGAAGTGCCTCTTGGACACGGCCGCTGCTAGATAGTCGGACATCCAATTGGTCACCTCTTACGACTGGTAGGGACCAGCACCCTAGCGGTATTCTTTTTATCCGTTCTCGCGTAGTAAACTACTAGGAATAGGCCGCACGCTAGACAGCCGAATAGGTTATAATTAGGAACAGAATTAGAAAACACTTGGATTATAACGGTTAAGAGGATCTAAAGAAATAAAACTGTGAGATTGGGAGAAAATGGAATCAAAAAGAGTATAAAGAACTAAAGGAGTTTCCAAATTGTATAGAGACAAATATAATTTATTATGATTTAGTGATAAATAACATGGAAAACAATTTTAATAAATGATAGTTCAAAAATGTAGAAAAGTGTAGAAAAAAAACCCCCTCGTTGTTTAGCGAATAATATGTGCATATCTAATGAATAACAAGACTTTTTATACAAATTAGCGAGCATCGCTTTGTTCCACTTTTTAACCCAGACGGTATGTAATTTAACCTGTTTTCAGTATATTTCGACATCCGAAAATATCGATGTTTGTTATTCCAGACACGCAACTGAAATTTACTAAATATTTTATTCGTGGAGAATTATTAAGGAATTTTTTTGCTAGATAAAACTGTTAAAAACATACGGTATCAAATACCACTGCTAGTGCAATGGGGCTTCCAATGAAGATGTTTGGTATATTCCTCCTCTGTATTGTTCGTCTATGAATACTTATACTTATACTACAATTAAACATTTTTAAATTAATTTGTTCTATTTTCTATTTTTACTGGGAATAAGCCACAATTTTACTTTAAAATAAGTTTATTTTTACGTTTCGATTTCCACTTAGGAAATAAAAATGTAATATTTAACTGAAAAATATTGGCAATATCTTTTTAAAGTTATCCACTATAAAATGTATTATATATGTCCGAATTGTCAATATGAATAGGTCAGGAATTTTATTATTAAGTACAGTAGAATCTCATTTAAGTCGAACCTTAATAAATAGAAAATTTTCAAAACTCGAAATTACTTTTGGTCGCTGCTCTTGAAGCCTCAAAACCCCCATTACTTGATATGTCAACCCTCTATTAGCCGAAATAATCAGTGAGTCCTTTGAAGCCATTTTTGTACATATCTTCCCTCTATGACTAGACAAATTAAACTGGACCTCTATATATCTAAAGCATAGCAATGTTTTATTTTACAACCCGATTATTTGACAGTTAATAACCTCTATAGTTCGATGAAAAATAAGTTATCGACTTAAAGAATTTGCCGGCAATATAAAAGCCTAAATTTTCGAATTGTGCTTCTCTCAAACGAAGTCTAACTTATATAAAGTTTCCACAATATGTCTCTTGTTATGTTTGGCAATGTTTCGTCACTATTAATCTCTGCTAAAAGTTACTTAATATACGAATAAGTCTAAAAGAATTGATTTATCGAAAAAACTCTATTGAAAGTTTTTGGCGTAGAATATATTTTTCTATCGATTCTTGAGGTTATTTTCAATGCTTCTTTATGGAAATGGAAGTTAAGAACCTTGGTACACTGCACTAACATAGAGTTTATGTGATCATAGTTTCAACAAGCAATGGTGTTTAAATATGAAAAACTCTGAAGATGTATGTTTTGCTTGAAAAACTATCCCCTAGTTGGTGGTAAAAATTATTACCTTTCCTTTTAATCTCTTTGTATTTGTAAAATCACTTTCTGTGGTAATTGTTCTTTTTTCTTTTGGGTTTACAATTTGGTGCAATTTTTGAATTTTTATCTACTTTCTCGTTATTTTGGTCAATTAGTTTCAATTCTTTATTCGATTTCTCAACTATCGGAACTTTTCCTATGTTTCCGGGTTTCTTCAACAGTTAATTACCTTTACGTAAATCTGAGAGTTGAAGGTGAACGCACTGACTATGTGAAAATCATGTGTGGAGTGAGGCAAGGCTGTATTCTCCTCTAATCTTCAATATGTACTCTGAAAGAATATTTATCGAAGCTTTGCACGAAACTGAAAAAGGTATTCTACTAAATGGTTACCGGCTAAACAACATCAGATATGCAGATGACAGCATAATATTTGCGGACAACTTAGAAGACCTACAAGTTCTTATGAACAAAATCGCGTATTACAGTAAACAATATGGACTCAATATAAACGTTAAGAATACGAAGCTTCTTCAAGAGTCACAACCTCTCTCTTGATACAAAAGTAAGAATACTGCGATGCTACGTCTTCTGTCCTTTTTTATGATGTTGAATCGTGGACCTTGAACGATGATATGTGCAGAAAACTGGAAGCATTTGAGATGTGGCTATATCGGAGAATGCTTAAGATCCCGTGGACTGACCGAGTCACAAATGATTAGGTCCTCAGAAGAATGAATAAGAACCGAGAGATACTGACAACCATCAAACAGTTACAGTTCTTCGGACATATTATGCGAAATGAACCCAGATGTGCTCTCCTTCAAGCCATCCTGCAAGGAAAAATATTTGGAAAACGAAGTCCAGGAAGAAGAAGAACATATTGGTTAAAGAACCTCAGAATCTGGTTCAATACAACATCTGCGCAGCTTTTCCGCGCTGCTGCAGATAAGATAAATATTGCCATGATGATCGCCAACATTCGTAACGGATAGGCACATCAAGAAGAAGAAGATGTAATTCTTCGTTCTTTTTGTATCCCTATGTACTTTGTTCTTCGCTACGTCAAGATCTAGCCAGTTTTTTCTTCTAGATATATATTGTTACTTAAACCAATTCGCATGTTTTCGTTTAGTTGTGTCCTTTATTTTTTACTTCTTTTTATTATTGTATTATTTGGCTTTATAATCACTGTCTTGTTTATTTTTTTGTTAAATCGGGTACCCTTTGGTCGTACTGTCTCCCGTAAAATTTCTTCTGTGTTGGCAGATTTGGTAACATAAATTTTTTGGGTTTTGACAATTTTGCTTATTTGAGTAATTTCTTCGGCATCTTTAACTATTTTAGACATTATTAATTTTGTTTTTTTAAATCTTGATTGAAAACTTTTTAAATCCGTAAATATGGCATCTATATTTTTATTTAAACTCACAACTATCATGGTATATTATATTATGTAAGTTACTACAGTCATTCGGCTATTCGAAAGGAAGCATATAAGGGTCAAACCCGTGAGTGATAATTTTGAGTGATGAGCCATATTATGACATTTTTGATTGATTGGTTTAATACTATACCTACACAATCTTATTGAGATTTTGAAATACATTTAGCATTCAAACAGATTTGTAAGTTTATTATTTGTTTAATTGTGGATAATTACAGCATTAGAATTGAAATACTAGTGTGATATTGTGTGTATATTATATATGTATGTATATATATATATATATATATATATATATATATATATATATATATATATATATATATATATATAAAGTAAGGTCTCGTAAAAATTAGGAATACGTTCCGTAGCCTTCTAACATTACATAAAACCAAAACAAAAACAAAAAAGCTTCCAGAAATTAAAAGAAATAGGCTGCATGATAAATTACTTCAAATATCTGGAAGAAATTCATACAAACTTCATCAAAAGCTTAAAAAAAATTGTATTCAAAACTTAATTAATTGTATTTTATGGGAAAGTACATATAGTTTTACATTTACTTTTTTAATCATTATCGCTATCTGATAAGGGTTTGCACCGTTTACGAAGTGGCTCAAAATCATCTTCATCGTCAGAAGAAACTGTCATATTTTCACAAACTTCATTCTCGTTCTGTGTAGCTCTTCCGTTTCTGACAATGTAATCAGGAAGTAATCAAACTTTGCGATGATGATGCTAGTAATTTTTTATGTAGCTCACGATATCTTGACATGGCAGTTCTGCAGCTCACGTTGTAATTTAAAGGCTCGTTTAGAATTGGGGTCGTTAGTAAGAAAATGATTTTCTAATTTAGTGCGTAGATGAAGACCTTCTCGAATGAATTTGGCAGCAAGGGTGTTGGTTTTCTTCGTCATCATTATCATCTTCTAGACTCACGACGACATCTAAAGTTAGATCTAAAGTTTGATCAATTATATCATGGGTCACTTAATGCATCATCCATAAGCAACTCATCTATATCTTCGTGGCTGAAGGTATTAAAACAATCTCCGCCAATTTCATGTGCCAAATTAATTATTTCATCTGATAGTTGCGATGTTTAAATGGTTGCTTTGCTTGTTACACATGCTGGCCAAAACTTTTTTCATTTCTTGGTTCTAGGTTCAGGCATTTCTTTTTTCTCAAGTTCTTGGTCGTATTTAAGCGGAAGCAGATTCAACATGAATCAATAATTAAAAATTAGAAAATTGCTTCCATATTGTCTTTTACTGTTAAGGGCTCATTTTCTAGTTTACTCTCGATGGATTTGTAAGTTGCCCTTATGTAATATTTTTTAAACATGTTGCGATTATGCCTTGATCTAATGGATTAATAAGGCTTGTTGTATTGCGCGGAAGAAATAATATTTGAACGCTTGGATGTTTTAAGTGTGGATGACCTGCTGCATTGTCAATCTGTAATCAATAAAACTTTAAAATCTAGAGATTTTTTCTTCATGTAGGCTTCTACTTCCTGCACGAAGCAATTATTGAACCATTCTATAAAAATAGCTGTTGTCACCCAGGCTTTCTTGTTAGCCATCCAATGCACCGGCACTTGTTCTAAATCTTTTCCTTTTAAAGCACTTGGTCTAAGAGATTTATTTATTAAGAGCGGTTTCAACATCCGATCTCCTGATGCATTGCTACAAACTAATAATGTTACTCGATCTTTATTTGTTTATATCCACTTGCAGTTTTTTTCATTCTTTGCGATGAAGTGCGGTTAGGCATTTTTTCCAATACGGCCCCGTTTCATCAACGTTAAATACTTGATCAGCACAATAGTCCCTATCTTCAATAATTATCGCTAGCTCCTGTAATCTTGAAATTATGAAGTGCATTTCTTATTATAAACCCGGTTAGCCATCCTCATTAACTCATAAAACTGAACAGCTTTTTCCTGCAATAAATAACCACACAGGAATTATTCTTCTTTGAATTAGTTCCTCATGGTCATGATAGGAAGGATGCACTGGTTGAATACTTTGCTCCTCAAGTATTGAGGTATTTGGCGGTTCTTAAGTACCCAACTGAGTTTTCCAAATCCTTCCCATGCCAATCTTGCTCCTCTAGTGATTTTCGCACTTTGGTTATCTTTGTTAAGTTTTAGAATTTGGCTTTCTTCTTGATGTGCCTATCCGTTACGAATGTTTGGCGATTATCATGGCAATTTTTATCTTATCTGCAGCAGCGTGGAAAAGCTGCACAGATGTTGTATTGAACCCGATTCGGAGATTCTTTAACCAAGGTGTCCTTCTTCTTCCTGGACCTCGTTTTCCAAATATTATTCCTTGCAGGATGGCTTGAAGGAGAGCATATCTGGATTCATTTCGCATAATAGGTCCGAAGCACTGTAACTTTCGAGATTTGATGGTGCTCAGTACCTCTCGGTTCTTATTCATTCTTCTGAGGACCTCCTCATTTTTGGCCTAGGTAGATATATTCCTGGACTTGTTCTATCCCACTGCCATTTATAGTTATACGTCTGGGGTCGTTTGTGTTTGTCATCGTTTCTTCTTACGGTGCCCTGTTCCATTATGAATGTTGGCGATTTTTTCACTAAGTTTTTCTCCATTCTCTGGTATTCTTATTAGTTCTTCATAATTTAAACCTGTCCAATGTCGTATATTTCGGATCTAAGATAGTTTTTTCCTCCCGTCTCCGCGTTTTCCTTCAATTTTGCGTGTTATTACGAGTTGGGGGAGGAAATATTTCTTATTCCTTAATAGGTGTAAGAGGTATGTGTTGCAGACTTTGATAATGTGGAGAGTAACTCTCTTTCTTTGCTTATACAACCGAGAACCTGTCCTATTTCTTATATGGTCAGTCCAGGAAATTTTCAATATTTGAAAGCCGGTAGATGGATTGTCTAAATATTAACATGACTATGGAATTCTGCCCGTAACTGCTTTGAGCTGCTTTCTTTATGAGTGTTTTATCCACACTCTCCATGGCGATCACATTTTAGCATATACCAACGACTTTATTTTGACATTTCTAAATGACGTTTATATTAATAAATTATTTTTTCATTCAACCTTATCAGCGCAATCTTACGCTCGAGTGATATCCAAATTTGGGTGATATTTGTTATAAATTCGATGAGTACGGCTCTGTAAAAATTCACCTTAATATTCTTTAAACTACAAATGCACCTTTAAGGTACAAAGTGATACACCTGGAGGAAGCAAAGAAACAAGAAAGAAAACTGCAAAAAACACCCTTTTATTCATATGGGTACGCGGTGTATATACCGAGCCCCGAATTTTGCTAGACAGGGGTGCCGCAGTGGCGTTCAAATTTTATTTTATTATTATTACTTTCAATTCTTTCCGGTGAACGTAATCTGTATGTTTAGGGAAGGTGGATGGTGCGTTTCGTTTTGTACTTTTAGAACCTGTATGTTTCGATCTACATCCATCAATAGTCTGCCATCATGTTTTACGAATATAATTTTAGTCAACGATTATCTTAACCCAAAGTCATTAACAGCCCATATTTTTTGTGAAAATACTGATATGTTTTTGTACAAACTTATGACAAATCAAAGAATGGAAAAAAAGAAAAGTATTTTTGAACTGTGTAAACATTTATTTCCTAGCTGAGCGCTTTCGGCTTAAAAGGCCATCTTCTATGGTCAAGTATTTAAAGTATCACTAAAAAATACAGAAATTTTATTTTTAAGCTGATTCTATTACAAATTTTCCATTGAAAAAACACAAAAAAGACTACACTGGACTCCACAAAACATATTAAAAAATTTGGTTATAGTATGGGTGTCAGAACCCGACCATTTGTTGGAGTTGAAGAAGCAGATATAATGAATAAGTATTTAAATCGGCAATTTAAAGTCTACGAATGATAAATAATGAGCGTTTAAAATACAGTTCACTGTCGAAAATTAACAAAAACACATAGTTTTTGGTAATTATGAGATCAGCAAAAAAATTATAGCACAAATTTTATGATATAGAAGAGTTTTGTTAGATTATTGCCACTAATAAATGTTAAATTATTTTAATGACAAATAAGAAGATTGTAGTGAGGCTATTATAAATAGAAAACAAGCTTCAATAAAGTGGAATGGAAGAAATCCCTTAAAAATCATAAGAACTTTTTGAAGATTAGGAAATAGTCATCAAAAATATTGAAATCAACCTAAGATATTGTCACACAAAATTCAAATCAATGAAATGGAAGTTAATTTTAAAAGAGACCATACTCATATACCATAGACCATATTCTGTCAGGTTTTTATTTCGCAACTGAGGAAATTTAAGTCTCCAACGTTGCATATTAGTGGACTTGATAGTAAATTAAACCGTAATGACCAATTCTGTGTTGCGGTCTTTGGAGATTACTTTTCATCCGGCTTAATGCTGAAATCCCCAATAAGAAACTAGTCTGCTATCCTAGCCCACGTTAGGTGAAATCATGGAAACATATGTGGTATGGAAAACAACAAATCTGGTGGAGAAGATTGTATTTTGGCTGGAATGTAGAAAATTGTCGATCTTAACACGGTAAACCATCTTCACATTATTCTTAATATTTGGGAATCAAAAACTCTACCCTTTGATTGGACAATAGCATTTATTCATCCACTGCATCAAAAGGAAATAAAAGTAATTCAAATAATTATCGTGGAATCTTGTTGCTTCCAGTGACCTACAAAACTTGTTAAGGCTATTATTAAATATAGCAGATCTCATTTAGGTCAATAACTGGGCGAGTACCAATCATGCTTTAGAACATTAAGGACCAAACGTAAAATGCAGCGGTAAATTATCAGATCCATTTGAAATCCCTACAGGAGTCAGACAAGGTGATCTGATTTCTCTTCTACTGTTTAAATGTGTCTTAAGATTATTAGAGAGTGAACAACCATACCGTCTAATTATGGAATACAAACTAGACACAAAAGAAAGGGCCTGAACGTAAACTGTTTAGCCTTTGCCAATGACCTGGCTATGGAATGAAAACTGGCCTGAAAGCATTCAATAAAATGCGAAAATACAAAGCAGTCAAAGAACTTGGAAATAAAATACCTTGGAGATTTATTCAGAGAATGCTGTCAATGAAAGTAGATGTTCAATATTAGAAGGTGCATTCCATCTGTTCAAAGACCTATACAAAAACAGAAACTCATCTTAGAAACTTCTGTCACTATAATACAGTGATCAGTCCGTCAGCGCTATATGCGATATGATAAAGTTGGGGCTATTACGAAAACTTAAAATAAAAGATAAGAACATTTTGAAAGGAGCAATCAAAGAAAATGAATGAGTTATATGATCACTTGGAAGACTTTGTTACTAACATGAGAAAACGGAGAATGATGTTTTATGGTCACTTAGAACGTATGTATTCTCAAAGACTTACTCATCGCATTCATCGCTTTTTAATCTTAAGATCATAATCTTATTCAAAATGGACAAGACAGGTTAAAAACCGGAAATTCCACCTGGTGACCTCCAAGATCGTCAAAGTCTCAGAGATATGAAATCTATTAAGAACCTTATCCCTTTCACTATCCCAGCTCCTCGCACCGCTATCATGTGTGTATTATTGAAAAACAGTGTACCAATTTTGATCTTTATTAATCAATTAAACATTTCAACAACATTCAAAACAACAAACACATGAGATCTATTTTATCTAAAACTAAACCTAATAATGAACAAGAAAGAACAAAGAATTGTATTTATAAAATACCTTGTGAATGCGATCAGTTTTATTTAGGTGAAACATCAAAGCCATTAAATCTTAGAATAAGTGGACATCAATTGGAACTGGAGGGATTCTCTAACGCCGTCCAAGTGTAGCTGAATAAATATTTTCGGCTAGAATTACTTCAGATTATTCCTTCGACTTTTGGTGTATTTCCATTAAGCCGTGGTTCCTTTTGTTGTATGCATTTCAATAACCTACTTCTTACTCAATAGAAATGTATTACAATTATAAACAGTATATTTTTAAATTGTTCGATAGACCATACAATTACCATTTATTTGCTCTCTGCTTTTGTATCAGAAATATAACTTACAATAATTAATACGTGATCGGATGATTCACCGGTGTGGCTGCTTCGTTCGGCAATTGAAACGTAACAGAGACCTTTTTGTGTGCAATCTTTCGCAGAGTCAAATTTTGGACACCGCAGTGTTGCAGCGAGGGGAAAGAGGTAGGAGCGTTGTTGCAAGGTTGGATTAAGTCCGAATATCAATCTTACATTAGAAATAGAGAATTTGATAGATCTCAAATATATAAACACGCATGGGAAAATAAACATACGGTTCATTGGAACGATGCAAGTATAGTCCTAAATGAAACAGATGGTAAAAAGAGAAAAATTAAAGAAGCGACTCTAATTATGCTAAATAAGACCAATTGTGTAGCAAATTACTCGGCAGAATGCAGTAGGATCTGGTTACCCATATTAAAAGTGGAAGTTAATAAGAAAAATACCACTATTAGTAAGTTAGTAACATATCGAGGATCCATCATTTATTTTTTTTTAAATAACATACTTATAAAATCAGAATTTGGTGTTTATTGAGAGTAAACTAAATGTAAGACCAAATACTTACCATGTCGGGATAGTATTATGAGGTTTTTTTCCTGGCTTTTTTCCCATAATTTACTATGGAATCACTGACAGGAGAATTTTACTGTCATCATGGCATGTGCATTTAACTTGAGCATGGATATGCTCAAGTTAAAGTTGATTTCATATAATCGAATGAACTACCTTACAATAAAGCCGTCCCTGGCAGCAATATTGGCAATATCATTTTAAAGTCTTCTACTTTAAAATGTATATGTCTGAATTGTCAATATAAATTAGTCAAAATAATGTTTGAATTTTGATAACGATTTCCGAAGTGGAAATTGAAACGTCAATAAACTTTTTCTAAACTTCAATTGTGGCTCATTACCTTAAAATAGTAATTTAATCTTTATATTAGTAAATTGTTTAAATAATCGAGTCACAGAAGGGGTTAAATGCTTTATCAATGGTAGTTTTTTATACTGAATTGATTGTACTGCTCCGATATCAGTGGGATCGTCAAAAATGTCCGAGTTAAATATCAGTTTTTTGAGTATATACATATTTAAACTGAATAAATTGAAATTATGGTTAATTCCCAATAAAAATAGTAAATAATATTAAAATGCCACATGAAAATAGTGATACAGAAACAAAATCTGTTAATAATGGTTTTTAAGTATTTGGGTGAGGGACAATTTTCTTGTCAATCGCTTATCAGTAGTAATATCCCTAGGACATTGATAACAGACGAGATAATTTCATGACAATCGAAAGCTCGTCCCTTGGTAACAGCACGAAGCCGAAGGCTGAGTGCTGTTACCAAGCAACGAGCTTGAGAAATTTGTCATGAAATTATGAGGCATTCATCAACGTCCGAGGGATATTCGGCGGATAATTTTTCGAAAAAAAAAATCATAACTCAACATAACGAAACATTTATTTATTAAAAGTACAGTTAGTGAAAGTACAATTATTAAAATTTAAGTTAACATTAGATTCGTTGCTGTTCTCTACTATAGAAGATCTATTACCACGCATAATATTTATAATCTTGTTGTGGTGTTCTTGATCGAGATTCAAGTATGGTTTTATAGAATTCTGATTGACATGACCAGTAACTTAAGCAATTGTTGTTCTTCTACACCACTTTTTGCTAATTCGCTAACAGCAGTTGATCTATTCGAGTGATTTGTTATCCTTTTCTCCTTTACATTCAAGCCAATTGCTTCAGCAGAAGATTTAGTCCATCCATTCATTGTATTTCTTCCAACAGGTACATTATCGTACCATTTGTCAGTTTCATTTTTCCAGTGTCGATTTGGTTTTAAGAACAGTCGTGGTGAGGTAATATTGTCGCCTCGTTTTGATATCAGTTTATGAAAAAGACGTACAGGGCATCTTTGTCTCTCACTATTGATAACCAACCATTTACTACTTGCACAGCTTTTAGAACCACCTTGGCACGTTTTACTGAATACCGGATTGTATTCAATGCGATTTGTTGGAGTGTCATCGTTATTTTTCTCGATTTGAGAAAAATCCACCAGACAAGTAACTGCCTCTCCTCCTCGCCACGCTAATTCTACCTCAGCAATATGGTAAAATTTACGCATAAGACCTTCAGGGGTATCTTCATCCCAAAGCAATATTATTTTGTTAATTTCAGACCAATTTAACGAAACTGAACTGGCCTTACGTTTACATGGATCTGCTTGTAGTTTCTTCCTGATTGCATCGCGGGCATCTCGGGCTGGTTTAAACACTATATTGTTAAACGGGTCAATCATAATATTATAGTCATTATAGTACTTTTCTTGCAATAGTTTGCACGAAACGTTCCACATTGTCTTCACCGTTGCCTCTTTGAATTCGTCCCCGTTTTTCTTTCTCATATTGACGGCCCAATCTTTTAGTATCAACGCCAATTCTTCTAAGCTTCTATGTTCATTCAACTCATATTCTCGTCTGCAGCAAAATTCCATAAATATTCCCCAAATATATTTGTGACTGCAGGTTGTATTTCTGGAAATTTTTTCTTTGATTAGCGCATTTATACTTTGAACATTCTCATTGCCGAAACGTGACATTTTGAAATTTATTTGGATGAAGTTGTCAAACTCGATCGTGTTGTCATAGGGATTGAAAATTGCACTGAATGCAATTATCAGTCTAAAGTTGACATGATTGGGTGAAATTGTTCCACATGACACAAAATGACGAAATTTGAATGTCGTGAATGTTGTTAGAACAGTCGAAAAATTATCGAAATAACAACTTCATTTTAAACAATCAGTATTTATGTTTCAACTGAGAGAAATAGGTTCTTATAAAAAAAAATAAAAATTTCTAAAATATCTTAAAATTACGGGGTGAACCTAATTTTAGGCTCGGCAGTGTATATGTCTACAATTACTGAATTTTAAGGCACAAGTTTTTACAATCAAAATGCTGTTTGTAAATATAAAAGTCATACCCGTTTAACAAATACAAAGAAATATTAAATAATGCTAATCGATTAAATAAAGGCAAAATGTCTAGATATTATGAGTTTAATTAAGATTTTAAATGGTTGAATCTTATCTGGTTAATAATAATTACACTGTCACTGTCCTATAATCTTTGCGTGCATGTTGTTTTTTAAGCAATTATCTTATCTGGACTTTTTTTTGTATTTAATTTTAATTTTCCGAAAATTTATCTTGTCATAATCTACGAATAAAATTACAAAAATTCATTGGGTATCATGGGAATTTTAAAATTATTTTACTTGCCAAAAATCTTTTAGTCTTGATTCAAATTTTTTTTTTTGAGATCTTAGGATGATTAGCGCTCGTCATGACAATTGATACTATTAATTTCGTAAGCCGTTATACCATTCTTTTAAATTTTGCAATAGACATTTGTGTTCCTCCTACACCAGAAGTCTTTCTTTGTTCTGGTTTGCTTTAAATTTACTGTTTTAGAATTATGTGTATACAGTTTTTCTATATGGATAGGAACGTGGAACTCTCAACGAAATTGGCAAAAGGAGTATAGATGCATTCGAGATTTTCTGCTGGAGACGTATGGTGAGAATTCCTTGGACAGACCACAGAACAAATGTAACAATACTGATAGAACAACTGAATATCAAGAAAAGGTTAAGAACACATATAACACAGCAAATAATAGCCTATTTTGGACACGTCTTTCGAAGAAATTGCCTTGAGAAATACAGAGAAGACATAAGAAATACAAGGTTACAATTTACAATACAGTAAAACACCAGTTTAATCTAAATAAAAATATATTGAAAATAAATAACAATATAAAATTACTTCTATATAATATGTACAGTAAAATAAAAATACGAATCTTAGTGAATAAAATCGACGTCGCTACGGTCCGCTGTTGGTACCCAAACACCCAGGAAGACTAATCAATACTTAGTAGGCCGAATCGATCACTACTTGTTATGGACAAAGAACGGAAAGCGACCAATCAATACTTGGTCGTCGACGGGAAGGATGGTTGGATCATTAATCCATACTCAAACACCCTGACCAGATCAGTAGTCTAACTGGAACGGTTCGCCTGTCAATACTCAAGGACCCAGGGTTGATCTTCTTACCAGATCAATTGTCCGTTTCGAACTCGATTCTCTGTTGTGGTGGACGTCGTTTTATACCTCTGCCTGTGTTCCATCTCCAGCGCGCATCGATAGTAGTGCTAGGTAGTTGGTGGGAGTGAAGGCATGCAGAGAGATGGTAAGCACGCTAAAAGCGCTAGCGGTGGTGATATCGTTACATATGATATCTTCAGAACAGTGACATGGACAGTGAAAATATTGAAAATAAAGTGCAATAGTTGGTGTATCACTAAATACAAACAAACCAAATTTATAATGATAACAAAGACATAACAATATTAACTTGAATAGTTCACAAATAGAACGAGTACAAAACTTCTACTACACAGGAACAACTATTCTGGAGTCAAATATAAATAAATACGCTAGAAATGAGAAAAACTCGAAACAAAAAATAGAGAAAGCTCTAAATTTAAAACTGAAATTATAGATGCTTAAATATTTCACTTTTTCATGGTATAGAGGTATTAGGGCGCTAAACAAATAGTGCGTGAACATCCTGGAGATATTTAAGATATTCTTGTTCTACTTACTCTTTATAAGCAATTCTGCTTGTTCATTTTTGTTCTTTTACGTGGTCGTCCGATACTTCTTCTGCCGATTGGTGACTTATCTCTTGCTATTTTGACGACACGGGTCTAATCCATTCTGCTTATGTGGTTATTTCAATCTTTTTTTCTATTTTGTGTCCATTCATTTATACATTGTACGTTACATTTTCTTCTAATGTCTTCACTTCTCTTTCGATCTCTAAGCGTATTTCCTGTATTCTTCTCAGTACTCTTATCTCTGCCGTTTCCAGTAGCCTTTGCGTTGTGGCTGTGTCGGGTCTTGTTTCTGAGGCGTATGTCATTATTGGTCTTACACTGGCTTTATAAATTCTTGACTTCATCTCAGTGTCAATCAGTGGCGGCTGGTGTGGTAAAATTTTGGGTAGGCCAAGCCAGCAAATTACATACCTATGGTCACGGGGTCATGACCCCCCCCCCCCAACTAATGTTTTAATGATTTCTCTGTTCATTTTAACTTCTGCGTTATATCTAATTTTTGCGATTTTTGATTTTTCATCTAACAAATCGCGAACAGAAAACGCCCTCTTCTATACATCCTTAACGGACAGCAAAGTACTTAAATGTTCCTTGCAACTGGAATGTTTTTTTAAAGAGGCAGACATATTTTTTAAATCAAAGTATCCTTCACAATTCTATACATATTTCTTATTAGAAAGTAACAAACACGGCCAACAATATAGTCTGTTTTTCGTAATACTTCCAGACAACCATTTATAGATATCATACCAAGAGCAATTAAAAGTACGCACCTTTTTCCCATCTTTTTGGTCAATTCTCAATGTTGGAGTAGGCCTTTCATTCATAATAATTTTTTTTTCTATCAATTTCAGTTCTTCTAGATAATGGCGATTCCAATAATGAAACAACAATGTCCAAACACTCACTATAAACATTACTATTACTGCAACCTGGTAAAGCGTCATAAAAACTCATTTTTATGTATCAGAATCTCACATATATAAGTTGCATACAATCAGGCGATATAGAAATCACGCAATGTGATTTTTTTTCTTCGAATTTTACGAATTTTTTTAAATTTATTTGGGCAACAGTGCACTTGTTTGCAATTGTGTTGTTTGTTTAAAAATATTTTACAATTATAGATTATGTTACATATTTTTTTATCATAATTTAAAAGAAAATTTATATTACAATTCGATAATTACGTTACAAGTGACAACGATGGTCATCGTAGGCCCGATCGTCTGGTGCCTAAACAGCAAGCATAAACATGACAATATAAATCGTTTCCGACAAGCTGCTTAACTTCAAACGCTTTTTGTACGGGGATCTTATGTGAGCTGGGTCGGCCAGTTCCAATCGGGCCTATTAATTATATTTAAAATGCCTGAATACGATTCGATGCTTTCTGTGGTAATATAATAACATAGTTGTTTTAACGGACGCTAATGTATTGAGTGATTTAGTACATATAAAAGTTATTTACATGCATTAACATCATTTTTTAATATATGTTTTTCAATTTTAAAGCTCTTAAAATTATTGGGTAGGCCCGGCCTATCCTGCCTACCCCCAAAAGCCGCCACTGGTGTCAATGTGTCTTTTTCGCCATTTAAGATATTGATCGAAGGATTTTGAACATCTGGAAGAATAAAATAACTAGGTATTCTGCTATTCAAACGTGACAAAACAAAAGAGACATGTACAATTAAAAAGTGGAAACTACAGTATCTAGGATATTTTCGACTTGGAGATTGTTTCCTAGCGGAGATGGCACACGAAAAAGAAGTGGAGTGAAAATCGACAGGGCTGCATTTTTCTTTTTATTTTATGTT
The DNA here is from genome assembly GCF_040954645.1 of Diabrotica undecimpunctata. Taxonomy (NCBI): domain Eukaryota; kingdom Metazoa; phylum Arthropoda; class Insecta; order Coleoptera; family Chrysomelidae; genus Diabrotica; species Diabrotica undecimpunctata. Next base: position 141,795,653 of record NC_092805.1, on the reverse strand, counting down.
CGGATTTATTAACTACTTATTAAGACAAATCACAGATACCTATAACACTATTATTTTATTGAACATGTACAGCTAGCTATTAAACCTTTTTGCCAAAGAAGCAAATCAGGTGAGCTCAAATATTATAAATACAGAAAAAAAAAACAATCGGATGGTCGTTAAGCGGTACACTCATGTCACAGCTGACTTACAATTTAGTACCAGTATAAACATCTTGGAATGTTGTAAGACTAAGCATTAAAAGGATACGTCTGCATTTGATTACGTATTCTTACGAAGTAAGACAATGATGATGAATCTACGAACAAAACCTTCTGCCATCTGTTCAATTTATCAGAAGGATTTCGCAGATAATTACGAAGTAAATGCGAAAAAAGTTGAACTGTTCAATAAACCGGAGAAAAAGCGAAACAGAAAAAGGCTATAATAATATCAAACGTCATAATAAGTTCCTTGAACCTTCCTCAAGGTAGGGGACGTGTGACAGTGGATAGGGATTTATAGTACTATTTTGTTTAAATATTTCTGACATTAATTGCTGACAAAATATATCAAGGTACTTGATGTCTTTTTCATGATATTTTCTTGATGTTCATATCAAATTGAGATTATTATTCATTCGCTTATAATACACTTTGACGATCTTCAGTGTTATCTGCTGATAATACCTTATCATCTTCGAATAATTATAATGAATATACATGCGGATATACATTATAGTAAAACTTTTTAATTTCTCATCTAATAAATTTACTTTGCTCTTGTAGAGTACAAATCACTGCACAAAGTATCACTGCTGACTTCCATTACCACAGTTGCTTTTTGTCAAATTTACATAATGTAGAACTTAACAGTGTTTTATTACAAAAAACTTTTATTTAAAAAATCCTTTATAAAAAGTATATTTATTCTAAAATTGCACTTTCGGGTCACATCACAGAACGTTTTAGGACTAATAAGTCCGTCATCAGTGCAGTTACCAGGTATACATGAGGGAAGCCACTAAATATGAGGGTAAATACCCTTTAAATGGTGTTCATCATCATCATCATCACCCCCCCCCCCCAGCCCTTTGCGTCCACTGCTGGACATAGGCCTCCCTCATTTTTGTTCATTGTGCTCTATCTTGAGTACTTTTCATCCAATTTCTTGAGATTTTCTTGAGATCGTCAATCCAACGAGTCTTCCTCTACTTCTTTTGTCTAACCTCAGCCTCCACTCAAGCAATCTCTTCGTCTACCTTTCATCACTGATTCGGGCGACGTGTCCGGCCCAGTTCCATTTCAGTGTGGCAATTCGAGAAATTACATCTTTTACTCCTGTTCTTCGTCTTAAGTCTTCATTTCTAACTCGGTCACGAAGCGATATACTCAGCATTGACCTTTCTATTTTCCTCTGAGCTATGTGCAGCGTTTTAGAAGTTGTAGCTATCAAAGTCAAAGTTTCGGCACCATAGGTCATCACAGGCAACACACATTGGTCAAATGTTTTACGTTTTAAAGAAATTGGTATATCGCTTTTAAAGATGTCTTTGGAGTTTTCCATAGGCTTCCCATGCTAGGTTTATTCTTCTTCGTAGTTCGCATGTTTGGTTGTCTCTTGTGATCTTTATTTCGTTTCCAAGGTATATGTATATTCCACCAGCTGTACTTCGTTGTCTCCAATATTGAATTTCGCTAGGTACTAGGTTTCTCATGAATTTTGTTTTGGACATGTTTATTTTAAGATCCACACTGGCACACACTAATTGACATTCATGTAGCTTTGTACATATCTCCTTGAGGTTGTCCGAGAACAAAACTATATCGTCTGCGAATTTCAAATTTGTTAATCTTCTACCGTCAATCTTCATCTCTTCTCAGTTAAGTTTTTTACAAGCATATTCTAGTACTGCGGTAAACAGTTTAGGCGATAAGGTATCACCCTGTCGGACTCCTCCGCCCATTTGGGATATGATCCTTGTTTTTATGTAGTTTCACCGACATAGTTGCGTTCTTGTATGTATTGTAAATTAACCGTGTATATCGGTAGTCAATTCGGCATGCTTGTAGTGTTTCCAGGATTTTGTCAAATTCTACCAGTGTCAAAGGCTTTATGGAAATCTACAAAAGCCAGAACGAGTGGTCGATTGTATTCGATAGTCTTTTCTATTACCGTGTTAATGTTCTGTAGGTGATCATTTGTTTCAAATCCGGTACGAAATCCCGCTTGCTCTATTGGCTGGTAGAAATCAAGTTTTTTCTCAAGACGATTCGTTACTATTCTTGTAAGGAGTCTGTATAGGTGACGTAGTTTTCTAATTCATGGGGATCTCTTTTTTTGTACAATAGAATTACCTCAGCATTGTGCTATTTGTCGGGTATATTACTATCCAAACCAGAACATCAGTATTGGTGGGAAAGAAATAGAACTCGTAGATAGATATAAATACCTGGGACATGAAATTATGATTGGCAGGGATAACCAGACTCATGAACTGAAGAGAAGAATCGGCCTTGGGTGGGCAGCATTTGAAAACTGAGAGAAACTTTTAAAAGTGAGCTGCCTACATGCCTAAAGAGAAAGGTATTTGATCAGTGCGTCCTCCCAGTCTTGACGTACGGAGCAGAAACACTTACCTTAACAAAAGCAGCAGCTACCAAACTGAGAGATACGCAGAGAAGAATGGAGCGGTCCATGTTAGGAATAACTCTGCGAGACAGAATAACCAACGAAGACATCAGGAGAAGAACCGGAGTGACTGAGATCATCGAGAAGATAGGCAGACTAAAGTGGAGATGGGCAGGACACATAGCCAGACTGACATATGGGCGATGGACAAAGAGGTTATTGGAATGGAGGCCAAGGGAAGACAAGAGAAGCGTCGGTCGACCACCTACAAGATGGACTGACGATTTAAGAAGACTCAATAAAAACTGGATGAGAGCGGCGCAAGATAGACGGGGTTGGAAACATGAGGAAGAGTTCTATGTTCAGCAGTGGACTGTTGAGGCTGGATGATGATTACTGTCCAAAAGGCACATGTTAAAAAGGTTTTTTCTTAAGTAGGGAAGTGCCTCCGATTTTGATTGCATCAGTAACTACACAATCTTTGCCTGGAGATTTGATATTCTTAGCTTTCCTTAGGGCTAGTTTTATTTCGTGTATTGTAATTTCTGGTAAGAGTTCTGATCCTTGGTTGACCTTGGTTCTGATCCTTTTTCCTTGTTAATATTTCTGGTACTTGATCTTCTCTGCTATTTGCTTTGTGTTGGCTTGTGTACAGCAATTTGTAGAAGTCCTCAACTATTTTGGTGTTACCTTTGTTGTAAAATTTAAATGATGTAGTTTTAAACAGATTTACATCATGGTAACGCAAGACTTTGTTTTATAAGCTTCATTTTATATCCAAACTGTTTTTTCGATAAAATCCAAATTTTTAGATTTATTCGCAAAAAATCTTTTAAAAACATGCTTTTTGACATATTAATTGACATTTTCGTAATTTGGGAACTTTCAGTCACAAATAACTCCAAAAATATTGACCCTTCGAAAAAACTTTAAAGAACATTTTTGTCTTAAAATGCACTATTGTAGCGACTACCATGGTTTTTTTCTGATAAATTTTTTCCACCCCCGAGTAGGGGTAGTAACCACCGACAGAGCAACATTTCAAGCAAATCCATACATATAAAAAGAATTCTGCGCAGAAATCCGTCATATCCTGTACTGTCTATAGGACTATATTGTGTTCTTTTAAAATTAGTTTAAAAACAAAAATGACCATGTACAAGTTGATTATACATAGAACCATAACATATGACGATAAAATCGAAGAATCAACTTGACATATCTTAAATGGACTATTTAAGAAGACTGAGTCAGAAGTCTAGAATTGGTCATATCCCAAACGAAGAAATAAGAACAGTAGTAAGGATTTATTACACTATAAATACAATATAATACATATAAAAGAAGGGTTCGGATCCTTCAGTTTTCATTATATATATATTCTTAATGTCGTCTTGAATATACTGTAATCATTGTTGCGTACTTAATAATTATAATTTTCTTATGATATTTGATTCCCTGCGTTCTTTAGAATCAGTATGCACAATCCACTTTTTCTCGCCGGATTTAGGCAACAGGTTTAGTCACTCTGATCCTTCCTACACGCCACTGCCGTTCGCCTTGATAATGGTGGATTTGGGGCGATATACGTTTCGGTTATCTTGATGGGCATTGACAATACCAATTCTAACCCACCCTTTCGGTTATACAATGCCGAAGGTTATAGATTATATGCCCACCGTGTTGGTAAACGGTATCGTTATTGGTCTTGGGGTCGAAATGAGTATATACATTTGAAAATCAACTTCCGTGGATGAATATAATCACCTCGTTATCGTACGGTTTTTTGCACATTATTTGAATTTCAAATAAATGTGAAATCAACAGGTATTTAGGTAGGGAAATGAATTCATTTTAGTTTAATAAGATTCTAAATGTGGTATCGCATTACAAATAGATCTTCTCCAACTTTAATTGTCTAGTCAAATAGAATTCAATGCGGCTTTGTTATTAGAACGGCAATATCTAATTTTTATTCATTTATAAGCCTGTATGCGTGATATAAAAACTAAAGTTGGTTAAGCACAGGGGGGTACTCAAAAATTTTAAATTATTCAAGAGTAGCTAATAAGGAACTTTTATCATAAGAGATTTACACTAGAATAACACATAGGAATAAAACCATTCTGAAAGTAAACTTCCTATTTGACTATAACACGCGGAACTGTTAGATTGGAGGATCCTAGTTGAGTAGAACAAACAAAATTTAACTTGTTTTCTAATATTTTTTGCATAATACTCAGTTTTTAAATGTTGTTGAATCTGATCATTTACCATAAGCACCAATATCCACATACACGTCCAGAAACCGGTAATTGGCGTTGCATACTGCCAACAATAGTATCAAGAAAAAATGTTTAAGGTGGTAACAAAGAACCGCTGCTGTTTGGTTTTCTCACTCGTATGTGTTTACCGTCTATTGCGTCTACACAATTTAGGAAATTTGTGCATTTATAAAACCCACTAGTAGTTTTCAGCCAGTCTGCATCAGTTGGAGGAGGAATACAGATCTCCTTCATATCTTTCCATACTTTCGGATGCCTTGATGTAAAACTACCAGCTATACACCAAGTACACGGTTCGATTGAAAATAAAAGTCTAATGTTAGCAAAAACTTGTATTAACTTAAAAAACAGTTTCAAAAATAAAATATAAAAGGTTAGTTAAACTCGGAAAAGAACGAAAAGCTTATTTCTTATGGATCTCTTAATAACAATGTGAATAAAGAATAAAAATCAGGCACGGTATGCAATCTTATCCGTTCACCTCGCCGTCAAGCCGAATTCTCTCAGTACTCTTTTCGGACTGTCTTACAAAATTAACGCCGCCTAATCAAAACCAATAGTGCTGAATTGTCTTACTCGGAAGAATTTTGTTTATAGTGGATGTTTTATTTAGAAGTATAGAAATTAATGTAAGTTGGCAACACTTTTTTAACTATCGGCCATTTTGACAGTTGTATCACGCACTACCTCCATTTTATGGTGAACATAATCGTCCATCAGAGCAATTAATTCAATTAACTATAGAACGTTTTCACACACGTTTACTTTAAATGATAATACGCATCTACAGAGACGTCGTGGAGTGCTTACAGCAGAAGTTGTTGCTGATGTAGAGCGTAGCATAGAGGAAGACACGAATCAGTCTATCCTCCATCGTGCACAGCAGTTAGATATGTGTCCATCCAATTTATGGAAGAGTTTGTGGAAAGATCTTGGTTTGCGTGCTTACAAAATCCAACTTGTGCAAGAATTGAAGCTACATGATTACCTAGCAGGGCGCAGATTCTGTGAATGGGCTTAAGCGAATTTTGTTTAGCTATGAAGCTCACTTTTGGTTGAATGTCGTATTTGGAGTGAAGATAATCCTTAAGGTTATGTCAAGACACCATTACATCCAGAAAAACTGACTGTTTGATGTTCTTTGTGGGCTGGGGAAATCATTGGTCCATACTTCTTTAACAACGATGCTGACCAGAACGTTATAGTCAATTGTGACCGCTATAGAGCCATGATTACTAACTTCTTCATATTTTAAATAAACAATAATGATGTGCAGGAGCTGTGATTTCAACAAGATGGCGCAACATATCACACAGTTCGTGCCTCAAATGAGTTATTGAAAGAAACGTTTGGTAACCGCATAGTTTTGACGTTTCGGACCCGTGAATTGGCTACTAAGATCGTGCTATTTAACACCGCCAGACTATATAAGCCTGAAACGGTTTATCACTTGGAGAATAAAATTCGCCGCGTTATTGCCGATATACGGCCACAAATGCTGGAAAAAGTCATCGAAAATTGGTATTGTGACCTCAGTATAACAATTGAGGCCATCAGAAAGGGAAGAGAATATATTATGTTTAATCTAGAACTCGCTTATTTCCCCCTTTCGCATTGGGTATGTATAGGTATGCCTATAGAAAAATAATAAACGAGTAGACTATATAAACGCTATTTAGAATCAAATAAAAGCCAAAGACAAATATACATTCGTTCAAATAATTAATCCGTGATAAAATGAACAAACCTTGTTGATAAAAGGCACACAAAATGCAATCAGACATAAAATATGAATTACATTGAACGTAATAAGTACAAATATTAATAAAATCAATTCAAAGGTATAATCAGTAATAAAATACACATTAAAATCGAAAAACACGTCTTCTAGGACATACAGGAACTACAAAAGTATTGATAATCCACCTCTACTGCATGGAACGACTGTCTCTGCTCACAAGACCGAAGCGAAGTGTGTAAGGTACTCTTAACCCAAACACACGTCTGTGTCGTTTGGGAGATAAAACTTGACTGTCTCATTTGGCATATATGGAACTCGTCTCTTATCTCAAATACAACTCTGTGTTATTTCGCAGATGGATCGTCTTGTCATGTTTAGTTTTTAAAACCGCTGTGTTTTTGTACACGCTTCTTCTTCTTAGAGTGCCAAATCCCTACGGAACGTCGGCGACTACCATGCTTATAATATTGTTATACTGATCTCGGTCTTGCGCTACGTGTAGCAATTGGCCCGCTGTCAAACCTGCCCACTGCCGCAAATTCCTCAACCAAGAGAGTTTCTTCCGTCCTATCCATTTCTTTCCTTCGATTTTACCGTTGAGAATTAGCCGAAGGAACTCATATCTTGGTCCTCTGATTATATGTCCAAGATATTCTAGTTTACGCCTCTTAATAATATTTAATAGAGTTCGTTGATGTCCCATTCTTCGAAGAACTTCTTCGTTTCTGGTTCTGCTAGTCCATGGAATTTTTAGTATCCTTCGATACAACCACATCTCAAACGCCTCGATTTTATTCATGATATCGGCGTTTAAAGTCCAAGTTTCACATCCATACAAAAGTACAGACCACACGTAACATCTTGTAAACTTTGTACCCGCAATCTTGTTTTAATATACGTGGATAATATATCTCAAAAAGTCTGTTAATATATTACAAATGTATAGATCCAGTTGCGAAACTACAACAATTGGATCTCTAGATTAAACTACATCATAGCCGTGGCGGTCATATGCCAGAAATAATATTTAAATTATAATGCCAAAAAATTATTTTTTTAATAAAGTCAATTTCATCTAAAATTAAAAAAATCATCTTCGTTTTATTCCATTTCAAAGTTCTATACCTCAAAAAAACTCTGATTAGTAACAAACCGATAACATTCGCTCAACTCGCATTTAACGCTTTTTTAAGACCTTAACTTACTGGGTGTATAAAACCAAAACTGAAATTAATGTTTGTTAAATGGCTCTAACACAAACTGCTTGATGCACTTCTCGTATAATTTGAGCAATAGTAGATACGACAAGCCTATACGCAAAATGTCATTCCATCATTGAACATCCAATAGCCAGATATCTACAGTAAATATGTCCAAAACTAATGTTAATAATATTCTTTTCCTTATCTGTCTCCTTCTCCACCGTCACCATCGAATAATTAATAATACGCGTGCAGCTAATGTTATTTTACTGAGATTTATGTTTAAACTTATGTGGTTCTAATGGGTGTCAGCCACGGGTGTTTGGTTTGCTCGTCTGACGAACTTTGTGCTCCACCTTATGGACCGTCGAATTTCCGACCAGTTCAATCATAATTTTACCTCGTATGCCTTTGAGAGTACTGAAATATAAAATTAAGTAAAATATGTAAAAACCGCAGGCTTGAAAAAATTTGCGTATAAATTGAGTTTTCTTTTGTAAAGAAAATCTTTTGTAAAAAATGTTCTACCTTATGCCATTTTACGAATCGATAGATCGATAGATATATATCCAAATTCTTTGTGCCATACTGGATCAAATGCTATCACAATGTTTAGAAAAACAGGTGAGCATATTTTATTCTCTTCGAAATATCTCTCTAAAATATTTAATATACGATGTATCTGATCCATTGTTGAAGCTATCCAGCTGACCTTCAGTGAAAAGCATTTTCTATTTGTATTTTTAATTTATCGAGATAATGAACGTTGCAGTCCAAGAGAAGTTATCCAAGTACCTTAGAAACGAAAATTTGTTACATTTAGTATCAATATTTTACCTATTTTATCTAATCCTTTCTATTCTATTGCAAACTTTTGGCACAAACTCTTATTTTCGAAAATATCTTAAAAACATTAAATAAAAACATTAAATGTACTTCAAAGTAACTCAATTTGTATACATTAATTTTTTGTGGACATTTGTTAATGTTATTCCTATCGTAATTAAATTACAATTTTAAATAGAAGTGTTGCTTGTGAATTTATTCCAAGTCGTAAATGAATTGAGTGCGGGAACTCGGTGATCCCAAAATAGACGGTGGACATTATAAATGTCTGCGAGATGTATCATCTCGTTTTCGTAATCTTCGGATCGCTAAAGACACTATACATATCTGACGAATGTTTTTGTTGCATAGATGCAACGGTAGCTGACTGGAAATTAGCATTTTTGAATTTTTTATTTTATTTTTCTTCTTTAGGTGGGTTATACCTATGAAAAATTGTTCTATAATCCTTGTTCTACTTCTAGCAATAAAATGGTATCTATGTATGGTCGTTCTATTAGTTATTTATTTACAGATAAAACTTCTTGTATCTTTCTGCAAGAGGTTATAGTAAGGATATACAACGAAGGAAAAATTAAATGAATGTGTCAGAAAAAGATAAATAATCGACAGAATTAAAAATAGAACAAATGAAAAATAAATAACAATCACTTTCGTTAAAAAGGATAATAAAAGTGAGAAATATAAAAGTAAAAGAAATAATTTACAGATAAAAGATAAATACAAGACAAAAAAATGTATAATGGTACATTGTATTCTGGATTTATATACCACGGTCAGGAGTTGTTTCATCCTGACGTTTCCTCTGCAAAGGCTAGAGGAAACAATTCCAGACTTTCTTCTTTAAGTGTCATTTCTGTGATCAAACTTTGGCTATCTTATGAGTTTTTGTAATGTTTCTCTATCAGCGACTATGCGAAATATAATAGTTCTTCAGCTGTCATATCGCGCCATTGTCTGATAGTGTAGCCAAAATAGCTTTTTACGCTCTATCCATCTTTTGTTTTTCACTTTTCACTATATAATAAGGCAAAGTAAATGGTATTTGTGGTGTTTGGTAAATCTCTTTATGGTGTTCAGCAGCTGGTGTTCAGTGTCCACCACTCTGAGAACACTCTCGTTAGAAGTGTGCGAGATCCACGATATTCTTAGAATACGACGGTAATACCATAGTTCAAATTAGTCTTATTTGTTTAACAATGTTGCATTTAGAGTCCATGTTTCGCAACCATAAAATAGGATCGACAAAAGATAATACCTAGTTGTGTACCAAAACAATTTCACAAAGATTTAATTACCGATTTCTGTTACATAGAACTGGTTTCTATGTCATAAATTTCTTACGTGATAATTCATAATTTCAGACCAGTGCCAGTGGTTATAAATTCCGAATACTGTCTACCGAATACTCAATGGTGGTCTTGTATGTTCATTTTGCTTCTTCTGCAGTACTTTAGTCGCATCTGTTCATCCCCATCTTTGAATTAATAATGTGAGGGTGCCATTTTTACTTTCAAAAATATGTCGGCTGCGTTGGAAATTCTACAACATTCTTGGATATTGCGGAGGCATAAATAATTGTGGCTGTAATCTTGGTTATATTGCTGTATTGGACTGTTCTCCTTGCTTGTACATTTCTATATATTCTTTTAGTGTGTTTTAAATGTCTTATGAAAATCTCACTGTCTTGGTTAATAAGCTATAAATGGTTTTCTAGCTGCAATGTATTTCAAGTTCTAAACATAGTATTTATGTCAGTGCCAAAGTACTATTGTGACATATTTTAAAGGTTACTTATATTCCATTTTCTTGTTGAGCTCGTACATTGTAAACCGTTTTATATATTTATTATATACACTTTTAAAGGTTGTATCTGATACGGTTAAAACACGAATATCGGATAATACTAGAATTACCCGGATGGTTAGAATTATCCAGGCATAGTGGATGAACCTAAATATTTCGTTGTATTCTTGATTTATCCGGATAATACGAGGCGTGTTTTTTAAGTAAGTACCGTTTTGGAATTAAAAAAAGACGTGCAAAGATATGGCAATAATTTTATTTTTACATGAAAGCCTGTACCTTAATCTACTTTTCTACATAATTTCCGTGAATATTGAGGCACTTGTCATAACGTGGCACCAGTTTTTGAATACCCTCCTGATAAAATTCTGCCGCCTGACTTGTTAACCACTGCATCACAAATGTTTTGACTTCGTTATCGTCTTGAAGACGCTGACCGCCCATGTGTTTCTTCAAGTGTTGGAACAAATGCTAGTCTCTGGGCGCCAGATCAGGGCTGTATGGAGGATGATCTAGAGTTTCCCATTTAAATGATTTGATGAGATCTTTGGTCTGATTAGCCACATGTGGACGGGCATTGTCATGCAGCAAAACTATACCCTTACTCAACTTGCCACGTTTCTTGTTCTGGATTGCACGACGCAGATTTTTCAATGTCTCACGATAAGACGCTGCATTGATTGTCTCATTACGAGGCAGAAACTCCACTAGCAATACTCCTTTTCTGTCCCAAAAAACTGTACACATGATTTTCCGGGCAGAAATTGTTTGCTTAAACTTCACTCTTTTGGGTGATGATGAATGTCGCCATTCCATGGATTGTTGTTTCGATTCTGGTGTGACGTAGGCCACCCACGTTTCGTCACCAGTAACAATTTAGTCTAAAAAATCTTCACCTTCACTGTGGTACCGCTCAAGGAAAGTCAATGCACTGCCTAAACGTTGGGTTTTGTGCAAATCCGTCAACATTTTTGGAACCCAACGTGAACACAATTTCCGGTAATTCAAGTTCTCGGTAACAATGCGATACAAAACGTTACGAGAATACTGAGGAAAGCAGTCGGACAATGATGAAGGACGCCCACTCCGTTCTTCATCATGCACATTTGTGCGGCCATCTTTAAATGCTCTCACCCATTTCCTTACCATTCCATCACTCATAATGTTTTGTCTGTAAACTTCAACGATCTCACGATGAATATCGATCGGTTTTACGCCTTTAGCACTAAGAAATCGTATAACAGCCCGTACTTCACAATCAGCGTGACTCACGATTGTTGGAGGCATCTTAAACACTGGAGTAAACAAGTATACAATGAAGAATCAGACTGTAATGGCGTCAGTGCGTAGACAAGAGATGTAGGTAACCAGCGCTCATGCGCGGAACGCCGACCGTAGCGCTGCGGCGGCGGAATCGCAAAACGGTACTTACTTAAAAAACATGCCTCGTACTATTATCCTGTTCAAATAAATAACCGTTTCTAATTTGGGGTAAAAATCAATATGATTTTTATCACTATTTTAGTTATATCATGTTCTGAATGCGTAGTTGTATCTTTTGGACAATAATTCTGTAGTAAATTCTTAATAAGGAAATGAAAGCAAGTAAAATTTAACCGTAAATAGTGTTACTTATACCAAACTTTAAAATGTACTTCTTTATCCATTTGACATTGGATCTATCTAGATTGACCCGGATAAATCAAGAAGTTATTAATCTTCTTTGCCTTTTATCCAGCGAGTTTGGATAATACGCAAATTATACTGGTAAAACTAGTTAAATTCGGGGTTTATTACAGGTTACGGGTTTACCAATTCCATTTTTTTGTTTTGTATAACTCTACAGATTATATATACACCTTTTATTATTACGAATGCCTTAGTACCTTTCTAAATTTGCTGCCTTTCTCGAAAAACGATTATATCACAGTAATCACCCAAATCTAATAATACAAGTTTTTGATTAATATATTTTCACAAACAATAGCATATTTATTACCGAGAACCAGTATTATATTGTTTTACAAATTGATGCGGTTTTTGTTACCTATATAAAGATAATGTCGTTATTGCAGCCTCATTATCAGAGGGAGATACGAAAATCCATTGTAAACAACAAATCCCAACCAACGCGTGGGATATGCAATGTAAAATTCGATAGTCCGCTAAATGATTTATTATGAAATCGTATGAAGAAAAGTGCTAGTTTGGATATATATAAATATATATATATATATATATATATATATATATATATATATATATATATATATATATATATATATATATATATATATATATACCGGCAAAATTAACGGAACACCTTAAAAATGGGACATGTTAGATGTCTCGAATTTCCTAAACCTGTTGTCCGATTTTAGTGATTTCTTTAGTATGTTATAGTTATATTATTTAAGAATATCGATGTAATAATATTGTTGCTAGACAGGTCAATGTCATTTTATACCAGGTGCAACAATCTTACTGTGTTTTTTCCTTAAAGTTCGGAACACCCTATGGAATATTCTAGCATATATAAAATATTGAAATTAAAACTCAATTATAGCCTCAGGCTTTCTTAACATTTTCTTTTTTGATTCATTTGCTTTTGTTTGATAATAAAAAAGTTAGGTACGTTAACAACTAGCCATGTTTTCCATCGATAAATCCTCATTTTCTGCTTAGTTTAATAAACAAGCCTAAAGTAGGCTATGAGAAGTTAACAATTTAATACACACACCGCCAAATTTAAAGGAACAAGTTATTAATGCAATATTTCTTTATATCTGTATTTTATAGACTATATCTACATAGCATTGAATGCTCCTTGTCACAAGAAAGTATTAAATGTCAAAATGTCAAATTAATTTGTTTATTTGTATTGTGTTTTACATTTTACAGTCGTTCTGTCTGTTGGTAACAAGTACAAATTTGTATTTAATTGATAAGTTAATTTGTTTGAGTTTGTTGAATGCAATTTTTCTTTTGATTTGTTCTAATCAGTGTTCTTATTGCAAAGAGTAAGTAAAAATGGGTGATTTAATACCGACTGATTTTGCTAGGGTCGTAACAATAGTCGAAAATGGTCGAACGTACAGGGAAGTTGCTGAAATATTTGGTAAATCACCATCAACCATCCATCGTTGTGTAAGTCGTTGGAGACAAACCGGGGAGTATGTAAGAAGAAGGGGACAAGGTAGAAAACGTTTAACCACGGTTGTAGATGATCGATTTATAACGTTGAAAACATTACGTAGTAGACGTCAAACGGCAGTTCAAACCAAAAACCTGTTGCAAAATGTTCGTGGAACTACCATAAGTGAGCGCACGGTAAGAAGGAGACTTAAAGAAGCCGGTCTCAAGTCATATATGCCAATAAAAGCTCCCAGACTCCAGAGACACCATCGTTTAGCACGAATACAATTTGGTCGAGTACATCAAAATTGGAATGATAACCACTGGAGTCAAATTCTCTTTTCGGACGAGAGCCGTTTCTGTGTAAATTACATCGACGGTAGAGAAAGATTGTATCGACGCCAAGGAGAACGAAATGCCCCTTTCAATTTTACTAGGACCGTACCTTTTGGTGGAGGTTCAATTATGGTGTGGGGCGGTATATGTTTGGGAGCAAGAACAGAGTTAGTGTTGATTGATGATGGAGCATTAACAGCAGATAGGTATATCAGAGATATAATGGGCGCCCACACGTCGCAGGCTGTGTAAGAGATTTCTTATTACTAGTGGGTATAACAACGATGAATTGGCCAGCTTGTTCCCCAGACCTGAACCCGATAGAGCATGTGTGGGACATGCTAGGCAGAAATCTTAGGCCACGGGTTCCTTCTATTCAAAACAGAGAGGAAGTCAGAATTGCTTTGATTGAGGAATGGGAGAGACTGCCTCAACAACTGATCGATAGCGTTATCAGAAGTATGAGAAGACGAATAACTGCAGTTGTAAGGGCTCGTGGGGGAAACACACGCTATTAAAGCCAAAAAGAAATGCATAAAAAAACCAATTTAAGTTCAAACTGTATAATAAAGTTAATGTGTTTAAAATCCGTATTTTGTTTGAGTCTGACATCTTTCTGTTTTATTTCTTCTTAAACAGGTTTCATATTGTACTACCATTGGAATATAAATTCAAAATACTTCACCAACATTCGTATCATGATATTATCTAACCAATATTAACAATATATAGACTAGAGAGAAAATACTCAGATTTTATAGTTGTTCCTTTAAATGCCGGTGAAACTAAGCAGAAAATGAGCATTTATTGATGAAAAACATGGCTAGTTGTTAAAGTACCTAACTTTTTTTTATTATCCAACACAAGCAAATGAATCAAAAAAGAAAATGTTAAGAAAGCCTGAGGCTATAATTGAGTTTTAATTTCAATATTTTATATATTAAAATATTCCACAGGGTGTTCCGAACTTTAAGGAAAAAACACAGTATGATTGTTACACCCGGTATAAAATGATACTGACCTGTCTAGCAACAATATTATTACATCGATATTCTTAAATAATATAACTATAACATACTGAAGAAATCACTAAAATCGGACAACAGGTTTAGGAAATTCGAGACATCTAACATGTCCCATTTTTAAGGTGTTCCGTTAATTTAGCCGGTATACATATATATATATATATATATATATATATATATATATATATATATATATATATATCCAAACTAGCACTTTTCTTCATACGATTTCATAATAAATCATTTAACGGACTATCGAATTTCACATTGCATATCCCACGCGTTGGTTGGGATTTGTTGTTTACAATGGATTTTCGTATCTCCCTCTGATAATGAGACTAACATACTAAAAAAATCACTCAAATCGGACAACAGATTTAGGAAATTCGAGACATCTAACATGACCCATTGTTAAGGTGTTCCGTTAATTTTGCCGGTGAGTGTATATATATATATATATATATATATATATATATATATATATATATTCATGAAAAACAATGGAATAGGGTGAAATTCGTGGGTGAAAACGTTTCGTTTTGTGTTTCCAAAAAATCAGGCTATACTTGTGAAAAAGAAAACTGCTCTCAGAAGGAAACTATTTAACTGGAGAATATCAATTGGCAAAAATTGGTATCTCCAAGCAAGCTGACAAGAGATTCTTATTACAAATAGAAACTTGTAAAGTAATGATTTTAAGTTGGTAAAAGCAATCTTGTTTAATAAATAAATGGTCATGAAGATCAACGAATCACATAGTAAAATATACTAAAAACGTTCTTATATGTACATAGATTTGTTAAGTCGTAATTCAATCTTAAGTAGCAGCACTTATAATGGGTAATCCTCTAAGCTCATTGCTATCAGATATTTTTATGGATCACATAGAAACAAACATCCCGTATTCAAACAGTTTTTATATTGGTGGAGATACTTAGACGACGTACTGGTATGTTTCACAGGAACTAACAGGCAAATCGACCAATAATTCTTATCGTATTAATTCACTCCATAGTCATATTGAATTCACAATAGAAACAGAACAGAATCAATCCATATTTTTCCTAGATTTACAAATTATCAAACTTAAAACAAACATTAGTTCTAGGTATTTCATAAACCTACCCATAGTGACAGGACTACACACAATAATTCATCATCCCATTCGACACAACATAAACTGCCAGCCTACCATAGCATGTTATATAGATTAATCGAAATTCCCATCTCAAAAAACAACTTCGAGATAGAACTGAATACCATTAAACAAATAGCAGTAAACAATGGGTACACGGACAAACAATAAATAAAATTTTTAATCAAAAACTACATAAGAAAGCCCTGAAATTAGCATTTCCACCAAAAAAACCCAGTAACTTCTGCTCGATTACGTATACAGGCAAGATATTAACAAAAATAACAACAACTTAGGCAAATGTATTAAGAACAACAAGAGCAAAAAAAAAGCACTTACACAGTAGTGTAAACAAACTTAAATGTGACGACTGCCCAAAAACATACATTGGACAAACTGGTAGAACTTTTAACAAACGTATCGTAGAACATAAAATGGCTTTCCATAATAGAAAAACAGATACTACATACGCACTTCCCCATCTACACCATAATCATTCTTTTAATGACGAATTTAAAATTCTTCACATTTAAAATAAAGGCCTTAAGCTATATTTATTAGAATCTATAGAAATTAACGAATTAAAAAAATACATAATTCTGAATGACCAACTTGAGACAAACAGTTCTTCCCTCATATAATAAAATATAAATTTTGTGGAAGTGTTGAAAACAAAAGTTTTCAGTGATTTATTGTTAGATTTATTATAATAGTTTTGTAAAAAATACCATTTTTGGATAGCTATTAACATTTTTAAGTGTTTTATTTAAAAATAATTAATCTTGCGTGTATTCTCAGAACTTTGTATTAAATTTTTACATAGGTATTTGTTTATCCTTGCCCATTCGCCAAAATTTAAAATACGTGTTTACCTGTCTTTGGAGTAAGAAATAGGTATTTTTAAACAACTCAATCTTTAACTCTAGAGTTTTACAATTTTCTACCAAAGGAATACCACAAATATATCAGTGTCTACATTTAAATCGGAATTAGTTTTTTATTTTGAAAAGGAGAATGAAATTGATTTTTTGATAAATGAAAAAATAAGTTTTTTGTCTAAATATTTTTATAAAAAAATTGATGTTTGTGATGTGACTGAATTTTAAAAAACAAACTGCGTAGTAAATTCTTCCGCAGATTGTAGTGGCTGTGGCGACCAAAATTAAAAGACGCCTCTAAAAAGAAAATGCCAACATTAGTAAATCAATAACGAATCGAGGATACATCATATTGGACATAATTGAATGTGACCGACTTTTTTAAGACCAATCAAGCACTCAATTGATAGGTATTCTCAACTTAAAGTAGAATTCCAGTAATCAAATTAACTATCCTAGAATAAAGTCGTCCCAGGAACATACATAATGAAATTCATGATCAAAATTTTATCGAATTAAGGTGAGAATATTGTTCTGAAGCGATTTTCTTGTGGCACTTTAATATAATTTACCATTTTTATTGGGAGTAAGCCACAATTTTACACACATGTCCAAAAGTTTGGAATACGTACAAATAATATATCTACGCCTATGGTGGTTTTAAAACTGTTGTTGATATTCATTCTAGAGGGTTTTTAAATGAAAAAGATAAAAAATTTGAATCGTTTTTGTATGATTTTGGTCACATTTAACTGATTAGCGTATTTACACATTATTTCAGTCTTTGTTTAAATTTGAATTGAGCCGTTTAAAAATGCCTAAAAACGTGATAACTCATTTTGACAGATCCAGAGTAATTGCTTTGTTACAATAGGACTTTATTTAAAGTTATATCGTGAATATTGCTGATGTTACTCAGAGTGCTGTATCAAAAATTAAGAAAAAATTCCAAGATACAAATGACGTCAAGGATCGTCCCAGAAGTAGTAGAAATCTATGTACAACAGCAGCACAAGACCGGCAAATAACATTTATAGCTCGTAAAAATCGTCTGGAATCTACAAGTGGTATATCCAGAGAAATTTCTAGGCTTCAAGGACTGAATATTTCACGGCAACCAATAAGACGCAAACTAAATGCGGTAAATTTGTATCGTAGAAGACCGCTACGTGTTCCTAAACTAACCTACCAACACAAAATAGTAAGGTTGCAATGGGCTAGAGAAATGGTGCATCATGATCCTAATTGGAATAACGTGATGTTCTCTGATGAGTCAAAAATTGACTTGGTATCTGATTCGCGAAGAACACTGGTTTGGAGGGCCCCAGGACGATAAGCCCCACTAGAAACAGCTAAACCGCGTGTCCCATCTGAAGGTGGCAGTATTATGGTTTGGAGTAGTATTATGAGTGGTACACGGACGTCACTGCTGGTTCTGGAGAGAAGAGTCACTGGTGCTGTATACATCAAGGAAGTTTTAAATCCTGTCGTACGTCTATTCCAAGGGGCAGTAGGTGATGAATTTGTGTTTATGCATGACAACGCACCTCCTTATCCAACATCAGCAGAACAAAATTTTCTTGAAGAAGAAGGAATATCTACATTACAGTGGCCCTCGAATTCCCCCGACATGAACATGCTTGGGACATTCTCAAAACACGCATCAAGAAGCGAAACAATCCCCCTATTACACTTCGAGAACTTAAAGATGCTGCTCGTGAAGAATGGGAGAGAATTCCGCAAGCCCAACTCGACCAGTTAATCGGCATCATGCCAAATCGCCTACAGGCTTGCATACATGCCAATGGAGGAAATACTTATTATTAGTTTTATTAAAAATTCTTTTTTTCTATACTAATTTATTTTTAAATGTAAGTTGTACATTGTAAGTTTTTCACTCCAAGAAATTAAATATTTTTACTATTCAGAAGATTTTATATATAAAAATCAATAAAAAGATGAAATATTCCAATATTCCAAACTTTTGGACGTATGTGTACTTTTCAGTTTATTTAAACGTTTCGATTTCCACTTAGGAAATCGTCGCCAAAATGAAAATTGATTGAGAAACGAGACTCCCATTTTGCTGCCGAAAACGAATCAAAGAATTCACCACACATATTTTCTACATCAGAGAGATTTCACGTAATATTTTTATTTGTCATAAACTGTTTGAATGATGCTCAAACAAGTTCAATTGGATTTAGTTCGGGAAGATATGGTGGCAGTTTCAAAACATGTCCCTTATCTTGCAAAATGTTATCGACTTCATGTTTTAAATCGAGGTTTCTACATTTTAAGTAATATTATGTCGAAGTTAAAATTAAAGCAACTGTGAATAACTCTTTTCTTTTTTCTCTATTCTTAGTCTATTTGGTTTAATTTTGTCTATATTTGCAGTTTTTATTAGCTTTGAATGTTTACTATAATTTGGTCCATAAATCCTAGTAAATAAAAACTAAAACTTGACAAAGCTCTAACCTGTTGATTATATATCCGTTATTAAATTCTTCTTTCTTTTTTATTGCTAGTCAAAATGCAAATGCGGACTATTTAATGGCAAGAATAAGAGACGTTTATATTTTATGAGAAATCTAGAGATCGCAAATTGCGTAATTCGAAGAATCAACTCAAAGACAGAATATACATAAAAGGTGGAAAACCAAGCCGTTTTATTGCAGGTAAAGTTAAAAGTCTTTTTCAGACGTTAAGGGACAAATTTCATTTTTCATAAAAATTCAAATGGGTTGGACTCGATGTTAAATCACTTTATCGCATTAAAAGCTGTCGCTGTTTTTTATTTTAAACGAGATGCTGAGAGTATAATGGATTTTAAACGCTCCGAAATGTTCTATATATTTTTTCAAGGTAAAACTCGCATTGGAGGAATATTTGTACCGTTATTTTTATTATTCCTTTTAGATTTTTACATAAAAAAATTTGATGTTAATACGTTAAAACAAACATTATATACACAGGTTTTCCAGGAGCGTTATTCACGTTGTAAATTTTGAAAGGTATATCTACGCTGATTTGTTCTAAATGATCAATAATTAGTTAGAATACACAAGAGGATCTAGAAGTTTGATTACATAAAATGGACAACCAAAATGAGAGGAAAATTCAAAAGTAAAAAATATTTGGTAGATTAGATACGTAATGACGATGTAGATACAAATATCTGCAAACTTCCTTTTCTAATGCTGCGAACGCAAGCTTAAAATAAGAAAGAATGTAGCAAGCAATTTAAGTAAACCCAGCCTGTGAGAAATGTTCACCCCTAAGAATTACGTTCGGGTGTAACAATTCATTCCACCGCGCTCCAATGCTCCAAACCATCCCTTTCCCCCTTAAAGCACTCTATTGGGCGATAGGGGCACAACTATCAGCCAAATGCTCTTCATGTGCGAGTCCTGGGTAATAGAACTCCAACATGGTTCCCTAACCGATTCAAACTCAGGACAGCTTGACGCGCTTTGTTCCTGATATCCTCTAAGGAAGAATGTATAGGTTGCCCAAATCCAGTTTGTCTCTGACCTTGAGATGCACAGTGGTTTTTGATAGACCGGGGTAGAGACACATGTCACTCTAGTGACTACTTTTCGAGCACTACAATTTCCTGCTCATCGTCAGGTTCCCGATAAAATTCTTTCCTTTATTCCTTGAGCCCTTGTAAGGTCGTGGTGACACTCTTAAATATTTTTAGCTTGCCTAGCCTCCGTTAGCTGAAGATCTTTCTCTTGGTCTTTCCTTCTAATATTAATAGTTCCATAGTCCCCGTTCTTCTGGCTATGTAGCCAGAAGTAGTTTAGGTATGCTGGTTCACTTTTTTTAATAGTCTGTCTTTTATATTAAGCTCTTCCAGAATTGACAGATTGGTTCTGTGTTCTGTCCAGGACACGCATAGAATTCTTCTACAGACCCACATTTCAAAAGATTCGGTCATGCTTCTATCGATTGTTTTGAGAGTCAATGTGTCAGACGCGTATGCAGCAATGGGAAAATACGGGCATTGACCAACTTAAGCCTAGTCTTCCTTGTTATTGTTCGGTCTTGCTATATTTTAATTAATTTATCTGTTGACTATGGAGTCCAAGTATATAGTCCAAGTATATATTGATATGTTGATCTAAGGTCCAAATTCTTTGCTTATTTGGCTTAGCCGTTCAATAATGGTAGTCATTTCGACATCGTTTGCTGCTAGTATAAGTGTGTCATCTGCGTATCGCAGATTACTGATTTTTCTGCCTCCTATAGTGATTCCTTCATCCCATTCGTCTAGTAATTTCCTCACTATATATTCATCAAATATGTTGTATAATAGTGGTGATAGTGTGCAGTCTTGTCTAGTTCCTTTTTGTGTTTTGAACACATTTTGAATATATTCCGTGTACTTTACTTTAGCTGAGTTTTTATCGGACATATGTCTTATTAAATTAACTAGGTCGTTGGGTACCTTCATATCTTCAATTGTATCAATAAAAGAGAAAAGTTGTTATAGTTTATAAATTATGCCAATATTAGGTTAGTTCATATATTTCGATTTCATGAGTATATTACAAGTATATCTACGTAACGGTACAAGGAGTGGTATGGTAAGCCTACTATACGCTTGATTAGGCTGACAGTGTTGAATGGAAATATGCTTGTTCTCACATTTACGGTGAGAATAGTTATTGAGGGGAAGATGTTTCTTGATGTAAGTGATTTTTTTATTTTATATGTTAAAACCCAAAAAAAGAGACGACACTGATTCACCAGGACATCGAACATTCAAGGACATTCAAAGAAGGAGGAAATTGGTGTTATAAACTGTACTATTAATAAATTAAAATTAGTGAGATCTTTTGTAGAAAGATAGACATACATTTTTAGCAGTGTTGGGCGCCAGGTTGTCAGGGAATACACAGCAATGAAAGAGCTTGCCAGAAAAGGATCAGTACAATATGCTTAGGTCCTGAACCGGCCGTAGAAGTGCCAGAAAGCACCGTCAGCGACCGGAAAGGAGTCTAGATCCAAACACAACATAACTCTCACTGGGAAAGTATACCTGGACTATAAGACTGAAAGTATATTGGACAGACATTTGCTAATCGTGCTGCAGTACTACGAAAAACAAGCAGAAATCAACTCGGATCTCAGGCTTCCTTACTGGACATGCGGTAGTTAATAGACACCTGTATACAATGGGCCTGTTTCATGGAGACTTGCAGATCCTGAAACAGTCAACTATATATTGAATGACTTCGAGTCACTAGATCCAAGGCAACAAACACTTTTTGGGGACTCTAACAACGTATGGTAATAACTCACTAGATCTGTACAAGGTACAAGGCTCCAGAGTTCTGAAATGGTTATCATGAATAAATGGAATATGTACAATATGCCAATCGGTACGACCGTTTTATAACAGACTGCGATTGGTCTGAATGAAGGCAAATACCAAGATACAATGAATTATGAAGTAAAAACAGAAGGAGAATGGATATACAAAATGTAACTTGACCAAGAAAAAGTTGCAGATACAAACAACAGAACATTAGAAGGTTTGAGATTTTAGAATCTCTTTTCTAAAACGGATTTGGAGATTAAGGTATCCTTCTAGAAAACTGATTAACTTTGCCAGAAGTATTAGAATTCTCGAAGGTAGGTAGATCAGGGTTAGACACAAAAGATCGTGTGAGGTCGAATGCAGAAAAATTAGATAACTTATAAGATTTTATCTATAATTCAATATCTTAGAATCTACACACCTAATAATCTGGTATCTACACATCTTTGAATAAATTATATTAATTAATTTTACAATTTAGTTATGTTACGGTTCTTAATGTTTTTTTATCAAATGTTAATTTTCCTTTTTCGGCAAATAATACATTCAAGCTTTTTGTAACAATATTGTGTTAAAAATAAGGATCTAGGTTAAGTACTTTTATAGAAATACAAAAAAAAATCTGCTATTGTTCTGCATAAATCTCCATTTTGGACAAAAAAATGAATAATAGTCTGGTGTAAGCAGAAATTAAAAAGTTATGATCCTATTTTTCATTTTCAGATTATACGTTAATAACCTATCGATCAAGTCTTAAAAAACTAATCATTTATTCACGTACCATGCTCAATTTTTAATTTACGAACGTGAACTGAGGTATCTAGGTCAGTTCGTTCTTCGGTTTCCATTCTATGATAAACTGGCCGACACAGCGTCAAACCTTGATGGAGTTTTCTTCAGAGGCGGATCTATGGGGTGAATATAGGCCTAATAGTTTTTGGCAAATGGAAACTACGGAGGAAAATGACAACAAAAAAAGGAAAACCGAGGAATGTAGATATGTGTTAATACTATGTTGAATAAATTATACCAGACCATGTGTATTTTAAGACTATCGGGTAACAATAGGTAAACGATCTGAATACTCTTAAGTGAGATTATAAGAAAAACAAGGCAAAATAATAATACAGAGAGAACCGATCTCTGATAACATAAGTTCAGACTCGTAAAAGTGATCGCGGTGTTTCTCCAATAGCGGTACAGCCCAAATAGAGTCTTGGCCTCCAAACTATGCCTCTATTTCTCCAGGTTCTTACGTCTAGTAAATTTTGTGCGTCCGCTGCAACTTCATCCTCCCGTTTTTTACGTGGCCTTCCTTTTGGTCTTTTGCCTTTGACTATCTAGGGCAGCCTTCGGCAAGCTTAACCATATTTTCAAATCGTCTGATATACCAATATGCCTTAAAAGAAAAACGTTTAATCAGTGTGTTTTGCCAGTGTTAACTTACGGTGCGGAAACGTTGACCATGACAAGGAGAACAGTTCAAAAGATCCGTGTGTGTCAAAGGGCGATGGAGCGTGCTATGTTGGGCGTTTCACTACGAGACAAGATCCCAAATCGCCAGCTACGACAAAGAACAGGAGTGGCTGATGCAGTAGAGAGAGTAGCAACACTGAAATGGAACTGGGCAGGTCACGTGGCTCGAATGACAGATAATAGATGGACAAAGCGGATACTGGAATGGAGACCAAGAGATGATGCCTACCGAAGCAGAGGTCGTCCACCAACACGTTGGACTGACGATCTAAAACGTTGTCATAGGAATTGGATGCAAGAGGCACAAGATCGAAATAGATGGAAAATTATGAGGGAGATCTATGTCCAGCAGTGGATAAGCGAAGATTGAATGATGATGATGATCTAGGGCTCATTTAGGCAATCTTTCGGTCTCCATTTTTACTACATGACCAGCCCACCGAAGTCTCCGAAGTTTAACGAATTCTGAGCTCGTTGTCTCCTTGTTGGTAGATTTCATGGTTGTACCTGGATCTCCATACTTCGTTTTCGTTAATAGATCCAAATATCTTCCATAGGAATTTTCTTCCAAATACTTCCAGCTTTCTCATTGTGTTTTCTGTCATCACCTATGTTTCGCATTCATAACATGCTATTGGTCTAAAAATAGTGTTGTAGACCTTCATCTTCGATCTCCTGTGTGTTTTTGGATCGGAACAGATGGGCGAGCGAAAAATAAGTTATGTTTCCCTTTACAATTCCTCTTGGAATTTTTGGTTCTGTTTCATCCGTGATTAATGCAACTCCCAGGTGTATGAAACTTTCTACAGTTTCAATATCGTTCTCTAATTCAACTGTGCGCCTCTTTCCTCTAGCTCTTGCTTGTGCTAGTTATTTTGTCTTTTAAATATTTATTTCTAGTCCGGTCTCTTTTGCCCCTGTTTTAATTGTGAATATTTTCTGCCGTCTCTTCCGTTCTGCTAGTCATAATGCTGATGTCATCGGCATAGGCGGCAATCTGTATTACTTTGTTTGTTAGAAGATTAGCTCTTCGTATATTCAACAGTCTTATCACATATTCGAGAGTCAGGTTGAATAGTGTCGGTGCCAACCCGTCTCCTTGCTTTAATCCTTTAACTATTGAAAAATTCTCAGTGAACGCGGTGTTAGTCTGACTTTTTTTTAAATAATAATTTTTTAACCATTTCTTCAATGCTATTTTTTACATTTTCTTTTTGTCCACCAGATTTTTTTTGTTTTAAAGGACACTCTGTCGCTGCGTTTTTCTATCATTATAATGGGAGAAGAGCTTTAAAAGTCAAAATGGATTTTATCAATGGCATTTCTTTTAAGAACGAGCCTAGTGTAATGGTACCTTGAATTTCATAAGAATTTGTGTATGTGGCAATAATCTGTCGGTCTTAAAAAAATGTAAAAGGCGGTTATCTTTATCAGTTTGGAACCAGTACCTATACGTGAATATTTTTGAATATTTGCTTGAGTAAGCAAAATCACCTAAATTTATGACTTTTATTGAGTACAAATACATGATTCTGACATGATGAATAACATTACGTTGATATTTTGCATTTGGGGATTTCATAAATATGTAGTAATGATAAAGTAATTGAGTTTAGTTGTCATTGTTATTTCTAAACTTTTAAAATATTACGATGTTCCGTGGTGCGAGAATATCCATGAAACTGAAGAACTAATAGACCCTTCTAATTGGAAACGTTTAAAGGGCTACCAAGTGAAACTTGAAAAACATTTTTAGTATCTCTTGTACGATGCCAAATTCATGTTAAAAAAATGTTTATGAACGGCTGGAGCGGACGATATTTTCTTTATGAGAAGTCTCCATGTCGAAGGTAACCGTATGCCGTCATCTCTTTTATTAAGACAATTTGGCCTTTTTTTCAATTTCTATGGCTTCTCAGATAATTCTTGGTTTATAGAAGCGGAGAGGAGCTATGGTTCTGGAGTTTTCAAAATCAATTTTGTGACCTGTATGAAGATGGTGTTGACCTAGAGCTGAAGTTGAGTCGGAATTGCGAACAGAAATGAAATGTTCGTAACTCCTATTTTGGATTCTACGATTTGTTTGGCCTATATACGATCGGGTGCAGTCTGCATAAGGAATTATAAACTCCCTGTCGTCATTTAGAATGTTGTCTTCGATTGATCGGACAAGAAATGAAAACTAAATACAGTATCTAGCAAGACCACTTATCTCTCATTAAACATTGTATGTCCAACATTTCATCTTATTTCATCTTCAAAAATCAATTCTACAGACAAATAAATGGTGCCCCATGGACTCCCCATTATCTCCAGTAATTGCCAATATGTTTATGGAAGACTTCGAGACCCGAGCAGTATCAACATCAATGCTCAAACCCACGTTGGCTACGATATGTTGACGATACATTCGTCATTTGTCCCCATGGCAGAGATGCTTTGGTGTCTTTCCAAAGCCATCTGAATGGTTTACGTCCTAGTATCCAGTTCACGATGGAGGTGAAAACTGATTCATCCCTACCGTTTCTGGACGTTATCATAAAAAAACCAATCCCAAGGTGTTGATCAATCTGTTTGTCGAAAACCCACCCATACCAATCGTTACTTGCATGCCAATTCGCATCATCCCCCTTCACAAATTAATTCGGTCATTAATACGTTTGTCTTCAGATCAATATGCCTTTGCGATGATGCATGTAGACCCGCTGATCTCTCTAGTTTAAAACAAGCCCTCATCCACAACTGTTACCGCGAAAATCACGTCAATACGAGCATCCGCAGAAATCAATCTCCCACTCAATATCAACTCAAAAACTCAGATCCCTCATCATACGAAAGCTTTTCTTCCTTACGTCAAAGGTGCCACTGACAAAATCAACAAAATTCTTAAATCAACAAGAATAAAGACAATATTTACTTGTGCAGACTGCACCCGATCGTATGTAGGTCAAACAAATCGTAGAATCCAAAATAGGATTAATGAACATTCTATTTCTTTTATAAATCAAGAATTATCCGAGAAGCCATAGAAATTGAAAAAAGGCCAAATTGTCTCAATAAAAGAGATGATGGCATACGGTTACCTTCGACATGGAGACCTCTCATAAAGAAAATATCCTCTGCTACACCCGTGAATCAAAATCATACTGTCAGAAATGTTCGCGCTCACCCCAACGCCAACCACCACCCAAACCACTGGAATACTGGAAATACTTTTAAAGATCGCTTAACATTCCATAATGTTGGTAAAATATGACACGTCAATAACATTATAAAGTAAAAAACCATAAGGCTATTTACAGAGATGTTTACTGTAAAATTGCCAACATGTAGCTGAACCAATATTATGAAATATCGTTCTAAAAGTGTTTAGATGATGATAATATGATGCATTTTACTTTTTTTTCAAATTCAGTATTGAAAATGCATTATCTATTTGACATTTTGACTTTATTGGAGGCTGTTTTCAAAATCGAAAGCGACTCCGATCTGTAACTCGTCAAATAGAGAATTTATTTTATACGTTGTTGATCTATTTCCTCGGAAACGTGTTATCGTGCTTTCAAGTCGTTATAATTGTTTTCGATTTTATCTTTGATAACCGTGCCCTATATCAAGCTTATTGTAACCTACATTTATTTTCATAGATTTACTTTGATTTGTGTATTAAAAAAATATGTAAATATATAGATAACCAATCAACAGATATACAACACAATACATGCGAACATGCAGGAAACAATGAATAAGCGCAGTGACATGAAAATAAGTAAAATTAAAGGGGGCCCCCCATTTATTTTAGGAAATGGAACTTTAAACTGTTGCAGAATTTGCTTACTTATAAGATTAGTAAACGACTTTGATAGATAAACGATAATTCACCGCAAATGCAAACACCTTATTTGTGTAATAAAATTTTTAATAGAGTTAGAAACATGTGCTATACCGGATAGTACCATGAGCTTTTTCTGTCGTGGTTAAGTATGGGAAAATGCTTACGAGGTCTATCCCAAAAGTATCAGACCTTCGATCGTAACTCCGTAATGCTGTGTTCTTCTCATCGCTGCTTTAAGTCATTGAATGAGTTTTGAAATTCAGTTTTTGTAAGGGTTTGAAACGTTACCGTCACAGGGTGCTATGTCGGAACAGTGAATATTGTGGAGCTGTATAATCTTGAGTTTTGCCAAAAAAAGTTACACAGGATTCGATGAGTGTGCTAGCTCAATTTCGCGATGAAGAAACCAGTCACTGTTCGCCTAAAATGGGGCAGTTTTCTTCCTAACTGCGCCACGAAATCTTTTTAGAACTTAAACGTAAGTCATTTGTTCATTGTCTGACCTCTTAAAGAGCATTGATGCACAATAACTTTTTCATAAAAAAAAATCTTGGAAGCTTCAATTGTAAAGACTATCGCTTTATTTAGGGATCACAACAATAAAAATACATGACAACGCTGACAAGTTCGATATTTTCCTGTGTTGTGTTGGAAGGTGGACCAGAGAGCGCGTGACTATTACCGCTGTTGCGACCATTTTTAAACCGACTAAATCACCCTTTTATCTACGCTATTTACACAAAACTTAATGCAAATTCGTTGCTAGCATCTTCGTTATTTTTAACGTATAGATCGCTTTGCGCAATTTCAATAACCGGGAGGCACCTAAAGAAGAAGAAAACAGCTTAAATCCACTGCTTAATCTTAAAATATGGCAAATGATTGAATTCATTGATTTTTCCTTGCCATTTTTTATAATTAGCGATATTTTCTCGTTCCAGTTGTTGCATTTTATACAAAAAAAAACTCAATAACCATAACTTCTTTTTGCCGTTCCACCCATGTTTTCCCTGTCTTTTACAGCAAAAGGTCTTCCTTCCTAAATTCGAATATAAAACTCTCGTGCACATTCAATGAATATCAAATGAGTGCTCGACGGAAAATCTCACTGGCATGGCAGTGCACGAATTGAAGCTGGTGCCGATGTTGCTGTTGCCTTGCCTGGGAAAAAAATTATCTTTGAGGCGTTTTCCGTTTAACATATTGGTAATGCTATTGCCAAATCGAGGATGTGGTCGATTTCGTAAAATATCGGCTATCTGTGCGAAGAAATACGCTCGCGGATTACGGGGGACGTTATAAAAAAATGTATGGGTTGGAAAATTGTTATGGGCATCAATAAAAATGGAAATTTTCGTTGCGATAAGTTTCCCATTTAGATTGGTGTGGCATATTTCCGTGTTTTTAAAATTCCTTACCAGAAAATGAATATATTGCAAAAAATTATTTAAAATGGTGTACTATAATGATTCTAACAATAGTGAGCGTAATAAAGAAGTTAACGTAATAACTTAGAAAAATTGGATAGTCTTTCTTTATTCCAAGAGACCTTTTACAGATATGTAATACCTTCCACATTCTTTCATTTCATAACATCTCAAACTACACCTAGTTTTTATTGTGCATTGTTAAGGGAATATTATCCGAAAAAATAAAATCAATCAAATAGTGTCCTCACATCCCATGTCCCAAAATTTAAAGGATTTGTTCCCTATATAGTTATTTGCTACATTCGGATGGTTCCCCCTCGCGGAGATTCTTCACACCCCTCGACCATTAAAAGTCCGCCGCAGACCAGGCCCAGTTTGTTGGTTATTGTTCTAGGGAAATCTGACTATCTTTAATCTAGTGGTTTGTCGTTGCCTTTTACATCCTTATGCCGTTGACCACATCTAGATTCATCCGCCTTTGGGACCAATTTCTCAACCCAGGACAAAAAAGTGCCCTAACACTTACGAACTCATCCGCCCAAAGCCGTTGCTCAGTTAGTGGGGGATTGCTTATACCGCAATCACTCGGTGAATGAGTATGTAGTAGAAAGAAATAAAGTCTCTGCCCTCGGAAACCTAATAGCCATTCGGAGTCGGAAGAAACAAGAGTTAGCCAAGAGAGGTCGATAGGAAAGATTAGACATTTCACTTAAGACAAGTTGAAAAAGAGTAAAATGTGAAGACGCTTATGATGCGCAAGGTATGAGTATTATACATTTTGTGTTGCCGCTCATACATCGGGGTGTTGACTACATATAGTTATATATAGTTCGTCCAGTATGCCATAGCATGGAAGGTAGAGCGCACGTCATTCATTTTTTTAGAATGTGGACACTCAATCTCCATGGCCTGACAAAACTAAGAATTGAAAATCCTACAATCGTCACGAGCACTTGATGCGCACCAGAATTACTGTAAATGATTATTAGAAGTAAATTCAATCTTTAAGTCCTGGCGTGCTCTAATACTTTCTCTTGCTGCCCCCTGCGTTGACGGGAAATATATCGAAAGTCATTCCTTGTCTTGGTGCATTGTACGTTGCTTCTTGGAATACTTAAAATCTTACGGTGGTCTACTTAACGTATCTAGAGACGAAAATTAACAACTGAAGGAGGGATTCACGCACAACAATTCGAATATTCCGGCTGACGTACTGTGAAAAACAATCAAAAATCAACTCAGAATACTGACAGACTGAATTACTGGACAAGCGCCAGTCAAGAAACATCTACATACATAGAGGCTGTTTAATGAGATTCAAACTGCAGAGTTTATAGCAGAGAATCTGAAATATCAACCATATCTTACATGACTATGATGTACTAGATTGCAGGCGGTAATCACTTCTTGCAGACTATCAAGTGACTGTACAAGCGGATGGACTTACATAGTTTCAGAATTCTTGAATGGGTATCTTGAAGGAATAAAAGATGTACAATCAGCACAATCTCCAGTGCCGATTTATAACTGTCTTGACTCAGCTAGAAGATGACTGATGAAGCGGAGGTCCAAAAGTCTAAAAATTTGTACTAATAACAATAGCAACTAATAAGGCGAATTACGCTACGGAAAAAACTTTTCACTCGAGCCCTAGAAGATAAATGATTGAGCAGAATAACAGTAGAAACAAAAATTATTGGGCACTTCATCCATGTATATACCGAAGACATCGTTCTGATAACGGAAAAATAAAGTGAAAAAAGGATAAATACATTATGATAACAACTCACTGACCATAAATTATTTTGCAATATCCAAAATGTTTAGTTTGACTTTTTTTTAAATATTATGTACTTCATGTAATTGCCCATTTTTACCATGTTCTTTTCAACTATTACGAGCATATAAAACTTTTTCTAACTATACCTACTTCTTAAAATAGATGTTTACCCTATTTCTAGTATACAATAGTTATTCGAATTGAAAAAAAAATAGTTTTTTACCTACCCAGCTTGTTATAATCACTGGTTTGTATACCTTTAAGGTGTTGTCAATAACAGGTAACAAGCGCCATAAAAATAGTGTACACTTGCCCTCGCCAGGTGCCCTACAAATCTTTAAAGATTATATTGGCGGTTATGAGATTTTCAGTGGCAGTTTACAAAATAAGTTTCTCTAAAACCCTTAAAATACATTTCGGTATTAATATATAAATTCGGTATTAATATATAATTAATATATAAATAAATTACAGTAGATATTTGATAAAACGTAAGAAATAATATAAGAGAAAAGACTTAATCAAAGGAAAAACACAAAAATATTATACCAACTATATATTTCTTATATTTCTAAACTTCGCATAAAAAAATAAAACAAAAATTATCGCATATAAATTCTCAGAAAATTATAAGCCAAAATGTATTTCTTGTTCCTCAGTTTTTTTCTTTTTAGGAAGCGCTGTTCCTTACTCCTCTTCCCCGCTCATTTCTGTCCTGAAGTATCTTATTTGGGTTGAAGCCTTGCTTCAATAAGTATTTACGCCTTTTCCTCGCACCCCTCACACTCGCGCGAAGGGCCTTTTTTGGTCCTTACTAAGTTGTATCGGTTTTGCTGTCTTTTGCTGTATCGGTAGTTCATCTTCACCTTCGGAAGTATTGCATCCATAATTTTTGTTTTACAAGAAGTTAGAGAATGAGTGGTTACTCCCGCATGCCGGTAGAATGCTAAGAACTTGGGTAGCGCCAGGCACCCGGAGTTAGCTGTTTTTAGCTTTCACTTATAGTGTATTTTTATGTATGAGAGAGTAATAAAACAATAAATTATGTATGCAAATCCCTAAACTGTTGATACGGGTGACTCAATGAAAAACAGATATTTGTCAACAAGTTTACAGAAGTATATAGGAAAACAATTTTAAATTGAGTATGACCACCAGGTATAAAGGTTGGAGCAGAATAGAATACAATAGTTGTGAGCGTTACTAATCCCTAAATAAGGTTGCCAGTGTCGGAGTGATGGAGGTTAACAGGTACTAATGAATTTGCAAGAAATGTAAGATGTTTATTTTATTGGTTATATATAACCAATAAAAGTTTAATAAGTACCTACCTATTTGCAAAATAAAGTTTAAATCTTTAGATAAAATAAAACCTTTTATTTTATCTATTTGCAAAATAAAGTTTAATTCTTTGCCTATTTGCAAAATAAAGTTTAATTCTTTAGATAAAATAAAACGTTTTATTTTATCTGAAATGAGTGCATTCCACGAAGTAAGGGTTTCAACAATTAAACATTTAATTCTTTAATTCCAGGAATCTACGACAGTAATTGACTAGATAATTACCTTCTAAACTTATTCCACAGAAAATGTGATAGTGGGTTTTTCCATTTTGTTTATAGGAAGGTCCAAGTGGCGTATTCAAAATTCTTAACAGTTCACTAAAAGTAGGTACTTCAGTTGCAAGGTGCAGTTTATTGTGTATACTAGTGTTATGGAAAATTTGGAAGTGCCGTGTAAACGCCGAAAAATTGGTCCTCTAACGGTGAATGAAAAACCATTAATATTTAATTGTTTTAAATCATTTACAGACAAACGTTTATGTGAAAGTGTTGATGAGACCGTTGAGTTAGTTAGCAGTACACTTGGTGTTGGGAAATCTACGATTTACAGAGTTATTAAAGAAGAGAAATGTGGTAGTTTTCAAATGCCACGTAATGCTCCAGGGAAACCAAAATTTCAAATAGAATATCATTTTAAAGAAGGACTTCGACGGAAAGTGCATGAATTCTTCTTTAGACAAGAATTTCCAACATTGGATAAAGTTCTTGTCTCAGTTCGAGATGATAAGGATTACCCAGAAATGAGTCGAAGTACGTTATGGAAACTTTTAAAAGAAATAGGCTTCCGCTGGAAAAAGAATCCCAGAAAGTCTATTTTATTAGAAAGAAGCGATATTGTCATATGGAGAAGACATTTTCTAAGAACCATAAAGGAAATGAGAAACCAAAAAAGAAAAATATTTTATCTTGATGAAACATGGATCAACGAGGGTCATACACCAAATAAATTTTGGCAGGATGAAACTGTTACAAGTCAAAGGCACGCTTTTGTAAATAACTTATCTACTGGTTTAAACCCACCATCAGGAAAGGGACGCAGGCTGATAATAGTACACATTGGCAGTTCAGACGGTTTTGTTGAAGGTGGTTTATTAACTTTTGAATCAACTCGTACCGGTGACTACCATGAAGACATGAACGCTGATGTCTTTCAAGAATGGTTCGAACAAATGATAGATCTTCTTCCTAAGAACTGTGTAATAGTAATGGATAATGCAAGTTATCACTCCAGACTTATAGAAGGACTGCCCACAACCAAGTGGTTAAAAAAAGACTTGCAGAATTGGCTGAGTTCAAAAAATATTACGTACCATCCCGGATCTATAAGAAAGGAACTTTATTCGTTGTGTGCCCTTCATAAAGAAAAATTTAAAAAATACGAAATTGATGAAATTGCCAAAAATCGTGGAATGACAGTACTTAGATCCCCACCATATCATTGTGAATTAAACCCGATTGAACTGGTATGGGCACAGATAAAGAGTGAAGTTTCAAGAAAAAATACCACTTTTAAAATTCATGATGTTAAACAGTTGTTTTTGGAGGCCGTAAATAATGTAAAACCTGAAAACTGGGAAAAGGCAGTAAATCACACTATTAAAGAAGAGGAAAAAATGTGGAAGCTGGACAATATTACTGATAAAATGATCGAGCCAGTTATTATAAATCTTGGTTCTGAAAGTTTATCTTCTGAATCTGATTTGGATTTGTAACAAGTAGCTGTAAGTTTTATATTAATATTTTTATTCATCTATTTAACATACCTTAGACGGTTTTAAAAACTCTTTTTCTCTTTTGTAATTTTTAAAAATTAAAAAAAATGTGAATTTTTTAAAACCCTTTTTAATGTAGGCCAGTCAGTTCTAATATAGTGTGTGATAAAAGAGGTCACTTTTGTTTACATACACATAACACTTTATAACACTGAAATAATTCATTTATTTTTTACAATTATTCAAAGTAATTTTTCAATTAATCTTGAGCACGCCCATGGAGTGGTCGGAGCTACCAGTTAAAATTATGCTAATTACTCTCTCGTTCATAAAAATAAACTATAGTCTTGCTCAGCTCTCGTCGTACTTCAACGTGAACTGTATAGAATATTCGACATTTCACATTAATGGCCCGATATATCTATTGACATTAAATTATCCAGGAGTTGAGAATCATTTTAATTACAGTGTAAAAGTACTTTCTAATCTGGTTTTTCATCGTTTCGAGCACATACCAATCAATATCACTAACTATCCATTAGAACTTTAGATGTTATCTAATAATGATAAACAATTATTCGACATACTGTTTCCAGTTAACAACGTAATTTTTAATAAACGGTATGTTAATGATTAACCCCAAAGCTACTCCGCCACGCGTCTGCACTTTACTAGTCAGCCACGGTCACAAAACAGATTACCGAAAAATTCTTTCACGTTGTTGTCGGCGTTCACTCAGGAGTATCAGAGCTACAGAATTTTAGTTAAGTAGAATACATTTTAAATTTTTAAAGATATGCGTTATATCATGTGATATGCATATATACACATGTAAAAATTTAATATACAATATACAGATACATTTATAACAACAAACCTGCAATATCTATAAAACTTTCAAAAAACATTTTATCTTGCCCTGAATGTCGGACCTCAAAAGATACCTATCTGTTATAAGAACTTTTACAACTTTTAGATTTTTTCAGTCGAGGAAAGGCATGATAGTCGAACAGAGCCAGATCTGGTAAATTAAAGGGATGTTCGATTAATTCCGACCCTAAATCACGATTTGTGTGCAAGGGCGGTGTCCTGCAAAAACAAAATGCATTTCGACAACTTTATGCGTCTTTTATTTACTATTTTCTGCCTTAGATTAGTCAGTAAGGTCGAACAGTAATTTCCAGATTTATCGAATCAATCTAAGCAATCATCAAAGTAATTTTCTTTTATTATGCTGGAACCAACATAATCAAATATATCGATTTGATCAAGAAACAAATAAATTCTGTATACAGCGAGGAGTACGGCAAGGAGACACCATCTCTCCAAAACTATTCACGACGCTTTTAGAATATACTTGTAAGAAGGTACATCTGAACGAGCAGTGGTATCAACATAAATGAAGAAAAGCTCAGTCATTTGGGATTTGCAAATGACATTATCACGTTTCCTTTGAGGTCGGACTAAAGATTAATACGAAGAAGACGCAAATAATGATGTGCTAAACTAAAATGTGATAAATCTGGTGCTACATCGACATATTGCTGTTGATGGAAGGGAAAATCTTGTGTTACCTATACTCGAATTTTAGTTCACAAAAATTATTTAAGGCAATTGAGAGTTTTTAAACATACATCCAGAAACCCAGATTTTCAGTTGAGAGGTTTTGGAGTTTAGGTATCGATATATGTTTTAAAGTAGAACTCTTGTCAGTGTCTTTGATGTTGTTCCTAGGACGACTTGATTGGAGAATATTTGATTTAATAACATGAAATCAACTTATAAATTAAGGATCCTGCTTAGACAATTAATGTTATAATGTGATTGGGTCTTTAATAAATCTACGCAATCCATCATATTTAACTCTTACACTAAAATTCTGTTGTTAGTAAAGTAAGTCGTGAAGAAAACCAGGAAGAAACTCTAACTCCAGAAAGACGCTGTAAGTATTCGGACTAACATTTAGTTATTAACTCCCAATATCGTTATCAAATTCTATTCATTTTTTTATTCTACTAGATTTTATGTTTGTGCTTTATCCTCGATATGTTTGTGTGTTTATTAACTTGTCAATTTTGGTATTTTCATTCTATGAACACCTTGCGTGTTGTTTTAAAATTTGAACACGTCTAAATTGTTATTATTAGTGTGGCACATAATATTACACTATTAGTTTTTTTTACTCACGTAAACAAACAAAATAATTTGTTTAATTTTCCAGAAACTTTTATTTTGAAAACGACCTCCGAGCCGGAAGTCGATTGGTAATAAAGCATTTCCAATATTGTAACTGTGATTTATGAATTCCCGGTCTATCTTCTTCTTCGTGTGCCTGGGCGATCTTTAAGGACATTGGCGATCATCACGAACCATTTTACTCTGTCTGTAGCTGTTCTGAAGAGTTCTATTGTTGGTGTTTTACTCCACTGCTTGAAATTTTTCAACCAGGACGTGCGTCGTCTCCCCGGTCTTCAATACTTTAGTTCTAATTTCTATTTCCAGTTTCTGAGAGTAGAGGGGATAGGTCCTAATCCTCTTCTTATAGGTATATCTTTAGATTTTTGTTGGTCTACTAGTATTATGGCTTTCCGATATCGGTAAAAATTTGTAATGATTCTCACATCCTGATCATCTATTTCTGTGTTCTGTAATATGTTTGCCAGCCTTCTGTTTTGTATTTTGTCGAAGGCTTTCTCAAAGTCAACTAAACATATGAATAATTCACAGTTGGTATCTCGACACCTTTCTATGAGTGTTCGTATAGTAAATAATGCCTCTCTAATGCAAAAACCTTTTCTAAATCCCAGTTGGTTTCCTTTTATTCCATCGTCTAGATTTTTGGAGACACGTTCATGTATCATGCACAAGAGGACTTTTAAAACATGGTTCAAGTTGATCGTTCTATATTCTTTACTTCATTATTCGTTATTTCATTTTATTGAGTTTTTTTGGGTATTCGGATGAACCCGTCTCATGGCTTCATCGCGTCTCATAGCTTTATCGTTTTTTATACGTTTTATTGCTTTTTCAATTTCCTCTTTGATAATTGTAGGTCCATTTCTACCTCTTAGTTCTATTCTCTCCATTCTTTCGTCGTCTTCAAATAGTTCTTATATACATATTCTTCTTATCTCCTTTTTGTATATGCCAGTTGTTTCTTTAATTTTCCTGTTTTCCTGTATATATTAAAATTGACATGTTGTTTTTCTAATCTTTGTATTTCTGTACATTTTTTTGATAGCCACAATTCCTTCTCTTCTTTGATTTTTTGTTCGATTAGTTTATTTAAGTCTTCGTATTGTTGATCGTTTTTATTCTTGTATTTCCTCCTTTCCGATATCAATGACTTTATTTCTTGTGTTATCCATTGTTTGCTTTTAGGGGATGTTTTGCCATCTAGTTGTTTTTGTATGACGATCTTCATGATCTTGTTTAACTCTCTTCATTTTTTTGTAGCGTTAAGTTGTCCTTGTCTTCCTACTTTCTGGACTTTTGTGAATTTGTTCTTTGATCTGTTGGCAGAAATCACCTTCTTTTAGTCTTCTTAGATTAATTCTTGTTGTTTTGGCAACTGTTCTTATTTTCTTTCGTTTGAATTCCATGTCTGCTAAAACAGTTGTGGTCACTTGTTGTATCTGCCCCTGGGTAAGCTTAGTCGATGCTATGGCGTTACGGAATCTTTTCTCCTCTCTTCGTTTTCCTGCCTTCGGATTGAAGTCACGTAAAATAATAACTTCCTATTTTTTTTGGTTTCTTCTAGTGTTTTTTCTAATTCATTGTAAAAGCTGTCTATTTCTTCCTCTGTGCAATCAGATGTTGGTGTGTGTGCTGTAATGATGGCACGGCATGGCGTTCAATTTCGTAAGTGCAATTCTATTCTTTATCGATATAAATCTTTTGACTGATCTTTCGGTTTCTTTGTTGATGACATCATATTACCATTGCGATTTTGTGGGGTGTTATCTACAGATTAATAAAATACGTAGTTTTCTATTACTTTTTTTGCCGATGTTAGGCCATCGAACTTCACTACATCCAAGGATGTCTATCTTTAAGCGTTGCATTTCTTGTATCAAGTTATGAGCTTTTACTTATTGGTATAGACTTCGTACATTCGACGTAAAGTCCTACCAGAGATCTAAGAGAGTCATTAATATTTATTATCGATAAGGGTCTACCGCAAGGCAGCGGGGAATCGTCTCTGGACAGGATCGTAACAGCGGGGTGCTATTGTTCGATGTGTGAAATGATATAAACAACGGATCATTTCATAAAACAGGTTTATGGAATTTGGTTCTACGAGCAAGAGCACCCCTCTGAGCTGAATATTAATGAGTCTCTTAGAAATATGGTAGTACTTTACTTATTCTTTTGTGTGTTTTGGACTTTGTAAGCTGAAGTACTTGGGACATATAATGAGAAATCAAGGCAGATATGAGCTACTCTAATGCATTTTGCAAGGTAATATTGAAGGAAAAAGGGTCCCAGAACGAAGAATATCCTGGCTTGCTAACCTGAGACCATGGTATAGAAAGACCTCAACACAGCTATTCCGTACAACAACCAATATAGTCATCATAGCTAGAATGATCGCCAACGTTCGGAACGGACAGGCACCCTAAGAAGAAGAAGAACATTTTTTCCGCAGTTCTTTCTATTTCTTTCTCAGTTAAAATATTTCAAACTTGTTTTCTGATTTGTTTTTCTCGTAAGCTGTTCTTACGTATCTTCTTAAGTATCTACATATTTTAAGCTTTACCAAAAGACTAAAATCTGAGTGGTTAAGTGGACAGAGTTCTTCGTCGGTATTACGCGGGGTGATCTGTGTTCAAATCGATCTCATCGAGTAGGTAAAACTTTTAGATTTAAATATCCAGAATGTAGCGAATGATGATATTTTTGAAATTATGTGAAAATAACAAAACGTTTTTCGTTTTGTCCTTTTTTCAACATCAAATATTTATTTTAACACATAAAAACTGAACAAAGAAAGTTTTTTAATGTAGTATAGAAATAGTGTCATATAAAAATAAAACGGAATAAGAAAAATAAAAACACAAATCAACCTGAAGAAAAATAGTCGTGTGTTTTACCAGCAGCGCCTCTATCGACTGGGTTACAAAACTTTTTTATTTACATTTAAAACGGAGGACATCGTCTCCATAAGCGTTAATCTTCTAAGAGCATCTATATTCGTTGACTATATACATTGTCTGTAATTGTAGTTGTTTACAATCACAGTCGGCAACCGTTATATTTATGACTGAGGGCTTCTAGACTGTCGATGTCGCATCGACCTCGCGAACCTCACGTCATCATCGTCTCCCGCATGTGGCTTCCAGATGTTTCAGGTAATAAGTGCCCCTTTTTGAGCACCTGCTCGTCCTCTTCTTCTGGTATTCACGTTCAGTCAGTGCCTCAATCATGTAACAGATTATATAGCAGACATACTTCGCTTTCTTTTATTGGTTTGTTTCAGTAAATAATATTATTATGAGTTATGGCAACGAAACATAAAATGAGTATAGGTTTTGGTTTTTAATTTCAAAACAGTATGGTATTTTACAGTCAATCGCCTTATGTACATAATTGGATGCTTTTTATTAGTGTGTCGAATTTGAGTTACAGGGTGCAGCTGAAAAGAAACCATTAACAAATTCGATGAATGTCAAAAAAGTTTCCTTTTTTTTAAATAAAATTTGAAGAGGTTTGCGATCTTGGGTTATTTTTAAAAGACAACTACCTTTCTGTAGGATAATTATAGATGCCTTGAAAATGTATATATACAGACGGATGCTGAGAATTTCCTGGGTACAAAAAGTTACCAACAGTGAGGTACTTCGACGCATGAGTAAACAAAAAGAATTACTCAGCATAATCAAAGAGAGGAAAATACAATACTTGGGTCATGTGTTGACAGGTGAAAGATGTGAATTACTCCAAATCATATTGGAAGGTTAAGTGCAGGGAAGGAAGATGCCAGAACTCGTGACTGAAAGACCTGAGGAGATAATTTAACTGCTCATCCACAGAAATTTTTCGTGCAGAAGTTTCCAGAGCAATAATTGCCTTTTGGATCGCCAACC
Organism: Diabrotica undecimpunctata; assembly: GCF_040954645.1. NCBI lineage: Eukaryota > Metazoa > Arthropoda > Insecta > Coleoptera > Chrysomelidae > Diabrotica > Diabrotica undecimpunctata. The sequence goes on along the minus strand of NC_092805.1, from coordinate 141,755,660 downwards.
GTCGAAAGGAGACGGCGCAATAAGTAGAAGAGGGACAATTATCTAAGAATGAAACAGATCTTTTGTTTTTACATTAACTAAACTACTTACTAAAAAAAAAGTTAACAAAACTATTAACTAAAAAAAAATTTTTCGTCTGGGCGACTCCTTGAACCTTGGGGTATCTCATGAAAGTGATTATGCAAAAAATCTAATGAGAATATTTTTCCGAACGAACCCGAGCTTTTCGCCTTTTTCTAAATAGAAATATACAGCTTTGACGCATATTTACCTCCGAAAATTAACAAAAAAAAGCATTTCATAAAATAATACTCCTTGCCATAACAATTAAAGATAATTAGTAACCATTTTTAATATCTAACTTGTGCTGACATACAGAAGTTGACCTTAGTATCGCAGTTCTCTTAATTACTTACGTAAAGCATTATAGTCTCGGGCATTTATCAGTTTATTTAACAAAAAACCATAAAAACAATCATAAATCGATTGATTCAGGTCATAAAAGTGATTGGTAACGTCAGGAAGATAATAAAAATGTGAGTGCCAGAATGGAAGCAACAATTGATTAAGGAAAATAATTTAAAAAATAACTTTTTTGTATTTAGTAACAAAATCTAAATTTGTTGAATTTAAAAACTGCTATTAGTGGTTTCTATATAAGTTTGTCCAATCGGATACAATCTGGCATTTGGTATGACATAAAATAAAATATATATTTTAATTTTATTTATTGAAAAAATATACTTCAATACTCAAATTCTTTCGGTAGCTCAGTGGACAGATCCATAAGGTAAGACGCAGTCGTAATTTCAACACAGTCGTTCGGATTTAGTATGTGACCCTTTGTAAGACAATCCAACCAACTTTACCTATAGTAAGAAAACATTTAATCAAACACACACTGCACAAAAGATACCAATAGAATACCAAAGATATTTCGTTCTTTACTATAAGCTTATACTATACTTTGATATAATTTTAAAGTGTAAAACTAATCTGAAAACTGTGAATTAGTATAAAAAGAAAATTGTATTATTCTCTACAAAAACTATCAATATGAAGATCTGATATTACTCCTTACAATGTTTTGTCAACTATAAGAAATTTACGCTGTTTTAACATCAGCGGTTGTCCGTTTAAGTGACAGAAAGATTTAGTAGACAGCTTAGATGTTTACAGATTCGGTAGTGTATTTCTTGTTGATGAAATCCCTCTTACCTGAGTGAATTTCGGCTTTACTATCACTCACTTTCATATTTATGGCTTTGAAAGTCGAAACAGGGATTATATGAGATTGCGAAGGTCGTAAAAATTTTTCGGTACATAACAATTTACCGATTTATTGACGGTTAGGTTTTATCTTTCTAGAACTTAAAAGGGTTATTTTACCCATGATTGGAATTGGATTTTTATGATATTATGAAGATTTTAATGAAGTAACTTCGGTTTGGATCCATAAATAACTGTCTAATGTATAATGTATATAAAAGACGAGAGAAAGGATAAAACCGACGATATTCTATATTTCTTTTTGCTGCAAACGTTCTTATAAGAATTCTTATAATATTAAAAATGGGGTAAAAAGGTTGTTCATGATGTTAAACAATCCATAATTGCATCGCACGGGGTAACAAAAATTATCGTCGCTGTTATCTTATTCTTTAGTTCTATCAAGAAAAAAATTAATAACTACAAACACTCTGTTCAAGCTATCAAAAAAAGGGTTTATACAGGGAAATCCCCCCAAAACACGGAAAAACATAATTTATACATAACATAAAAGATTTATAAATGGCTTTTGTCAGCTTCAAAGCTTATCCAGGTTGCTAAAAGATGCAGAAAATAAATGGGACAGGAATACATTGACACTAAACTGCACACAAATACACCAGATGCGAACCATTTTAAAGAGACAATATAGAGAATGCATGAAGAAACGGAAAACGATAATAGACGCAAATAAATCTAAAATATAAAGAAGTAAGCAAGCTAAAAGCAAAACCCCTGGAACGCCTATGAAATACTTAACAGACTTATTATTAGATCAGATTTTAAAATTTAGCCATTTGGGTCAGTCAATATATACAATTTTATACCGTATTTATGGCGTTTATTTTTAATATATTGACGAAAAATTAACCTCCCACCCCATAACACCATAGATTCGTCAAGCGATACGTCCTTCATCATCATTAGCCATTTTGAGTCCACTGCTCAACATAGGCCCCCCGTAAATAGTTCCATTGCATCCGATCTTGAGCACCCTGAATCCACGGGTTGTGTTCCTCTGCATGTGTTAGCAGTAGAAAAGAGATATCTCTATGAGAGAAGAGAGCATTTGACAACAGCTATAAAAAAAAGAAGAAAGGGAAAGATCAATGGAAAGATGGCAAGAAGAGTGGAACAACAAGGAAGATGTTGCCCAGTGGACCAAGATGCTGATCCCGAGCCTTAGCGACTGGTAAATTGTCTGTTTTAGGGCGTGTCTTTATAGGTTCAGAAAGACAGATACAGATAAATGCCTATACTGCGAATATTCCGACATTGTTACTCACACAATGTTGGAGTGTAATAGATGTACAGTTGAGAGAAACAGAATGTATAAAGAAATAGGTATGAACCCTGTGACTGTAAGAGAGATGATCGTGAAGATGACGGGAAGTACGGAGGGATGGAGTAGTGTTCACAATTACATCCGAGCAGTCATTAAAAAGAGAAGAAGAAGAGAAACACCAACCGGGCCAACGACAGAGATAAGATCTAATTACTATTTTAATGGGAATAATCTGCAATTGAAGGTTAAAATAAGTTTATTGACGTTTAAATTTTTGATCTTTAATCTTGCACTGATAACTCTATACTCCAACGTTTATACTCCAACGTTTATACTCCAACAATTAATAGAAAAAAGAATAGCGGTTGGTACCGAAGTACATCTAGCCTTCATCGACCTAGAAAAGGCGTATGATACAGTTCCAAGACTTAAATTGTGGCAAGCTTTATACAACAACTCGACATTAGTCCATACCTTTTAGGAATAATCACAGAAGTATACAGGGATAACACTACTTACCTAAAAATCGGAAATAGACTATCAGAGCCAATAAAAGTAACTAAGACTTATATATTGAGGCAGCCCTCCAAAATTGGAAAAACCACTGCCAGGGAATGGATTGGAAATACCAATCGCACAGAATTAATGTTCATAACCAAAAGTCCTTATTTACTCTTTAAACAATTAAAAAAACCAATATTTCGAACTTCTTATGTTGCAAATATGTATGAATTAGAAATGTTTGGAAAGGTTTTCTTAGCTCCGCCCATTGTGATGTTAAAAAGACAATGGGCCTTTTTCCGACAACTGACACTAACAGTGAGTTTCTTTGTGAAACTGGAAAAAGCCGCTAGACTACATTAGCATTTGTAAAAGTTTATCTTCCGTGAGTTTTTGTTGATTTTTAAACATAAGTTTTGGTTTTTTACCCTTTGAAGGGTCCGGCATACTTTTCGCCATTTTGAATCACAAAACTACCACCGCAAACGAGTAAAAATATTTGACACTTCAAGTCCTCACTCACGCGCTGACAAACTTTAGCGAATGTCGAAGAGTCGAAGTAAAATATACCATCTTAAAAATCAACAGGTTTACTATCTCCGATCGGAGTCATGCGCATCTAGTAAACTAAAACTAGTTAAGGATAAATATATTCAAAGGGACAACAGGTGATGTAAATATCCTCACGCCTTTTGTAATTATGCTTGAGGCATATGAACATGAGCAGCTGCAATTTATGATAAAAGGAAAAAAACCCAGGAAAGAAAAGACATGGGATCTAGGAGAAGTGTCCTGTAGTTGTTCAGTAGGATTAATGTTGTTATAATGCTTCAGTTTTATTTCCATAACTGCTGGTAATGTTAAATGATCCATATTCTGCTCCCCTTCGTACCAACACACATTTACTATTTATTTCTTATCTTGCTTTACTACTATGTAGCCTATTAATTGCTTTTAATTTTTTGTGTTTATTATATTAACCCAAATAATCACAAGACTCAAAATGTTTCCATATTCCTATCGAATTGTTAATTTTCTATATCTTTCAGTTATAAATTTAAAATGCAAAATAATAAAATTATAATGCAGAAAGTACAAAAGCAATATCACAACTTTACTGCGATATCTGATAGAGATTTTATAATCCTCGGCATTATCCCTTTAGGGAGAAGATTGAATAAAATAAACGACGATCACTTCTAATGTTGGTATATTCGATTAGTGCAGATAATATCGATAGTAATTTATAGACCAGCTACTTTAATCTTGTTTGATTTTATTTTAAATGAAAACCAGTAGTAATAAATAACTCGGGAAAAACAAGGCGAAAATAATATATTATATTACATTATTCGTTCGATTTTTATGGTTTATGTTTATCTATAATCGATGGTTGAGGTAATTTATTAGAATTGCTACATGATATTTATTTTTTGGTCTTTGGCTCTCCATTTGGTGCATTAGTCAGAATTTTTTAATAATACTTAATTATTAAGTATAATATATTTCATCTTGAATTCACACACGACTAGTGGTTTCTGCTGTTTCGGGACAGTTTTAAAAACGATTTATTTCAATATAAATTATAACTTACAACTTTACAACTCCAGGGTAATATTCCGCGGTGTTTAATGTATGCTGATAATGTAGTGTTAGTAGGAAATAGTAAAAGCGATTTAAAACAAAAACTGCAACAGTGAAGACAAGCTCTTGAGGAAAAAGGTTTAAAACTTAGTAGGACAAAAACAGAGTATTTGAAATATTTATTTAAAGATGGAGTTGAAGTACAAATAGAATATATATTTGGATGGTTGAAATGTTTGTGAAAAGTAATAGTTTTAAGTACCTAGGAACGGTGTTACAGAGTAATGGGGAAATAGATGGAGATGCATGCAACAGAATTAGGGTTGGATGGATGAAGTGGAAAGAAACGAGTCGTGTGTTGTGTGACAGAAAAATTCCAATGAAGCTGAAGGGAAAATTCTATATAACAGCCATAAGACCAGCTATGATGTACGGAACTGAATGTTGGGCAGTTAAAAAGAAAGAGGAACAACGAATGCATGTGGCCGAAATAAGAATGCTTAGATGGATGAGTGGAGTGACAAAAAATCTAGGGGTGACACCAATTGTTGCCAAGGTGAGAGTGCATAGGTTAAGATTTAGTCATTTTCAACGTAGATACGTTAATCACCCAATACGAAGAATTGCTGATCTGCGGGTTGCTGGAAGTAGTAAGAGAGGAAGGCCAAAAAAGACCTGGGGGAGACGCTTAGGCAGGACATGTTGGTAAGGGGTATTAATGACGATATGACCTAAGATAGAAACTTATTGAGAAATGTAATTAGGGAAGCCGACCCCGCATATGGTTAAATACAAAGAGAATTATGATTTTACTTACTTATGCAAAGGTTAAAAGGTATTTGGAAAAATTATGCATACGTTAGCGTCTAGACTATCAAGTTAAGTCCATCACTATTCAAAAATCTGATGTTTAAATACGAGACAGAGGCGTAGTTTGACCAATGTATATTACTTCTCCACCCTTAGAATAATGCATTTGTTAAGGGGTGAAAAATGATCTGGACTGTATGTGAGGTAGGACTTCTTCGGCTTAATCTTCTTGAAGTTCATTACCATCTTCTTTCTTCCTTGATTTCTCTTTAACTAGGTAAATTTTATCTAATGAAACCTCTTCGATTTGAATTTCAGACATCTTTTCTTCTTCGTGGACACGTGAAATTACTATATTTGGAACTACAGAGGTTGACTTTTGGCGATGAAACGATTTTTGAAAATGAAAAAATGAAATGTTTGATTGATAAAAATGGCAATGTAGTGGGATTAATCGACTTGTTGAATTATCTTTTTTGGAAATTTGAACCTGCGTTCTTTGGCATTCTGTATGATTAGACTGAAGCGTATAGAGATATACATAGTAATAATAATGATATAGAATACCCTTCTTCGCGTCTAAGAGATATAGAAGAAGACTGGTATCAGATATTGCCATTTTAAACTTTGATCAGTAAAAGAATGCCAACGGATATTTTATATCAGCTTTTTAAATTTTTCGATCGCAATTTTCTTCTGTCACAGTAATACTCATCTATTATTCATCTTGTGATCATTAACAGTAATAGTTAAAAGTGCAAAGACTAGTGCTTGCATAGAAATGACGGGTGCAATAAGATACTAGACCTTTCCTCACTACACAAACATGTAAGTTTTATCTCTGTAAAAAGTACCTTAGATTAATCAATAAAAAGGTAGGCTCACTATCTAAAACCGGACGACCTGACTGGACATCTGAGGATTCTAGTGAAATTCGTAAATATATCCGTAGATATTTTGGCTTCAAAACAGGATTTTGTAATTCTCGGAAATATTAGTACAATATTTCAATTGGTTGCTGATAATCTGACTATAGAAGGTGCTATTTTTATGGGACAGGATTCATTCTGCTGTATCTCAAAAAGTCGCATCGTGCAAGATGTTGGGAAACGGGAAAAGGAACTCAGCCTACTGGGGAAATATTCAGGTCAAAGGTGAGTAAAAAGATATTAAAATGTTCTGATCGCTATTTAAAAAATGCACGTAGTTTTAGAAAAATTATACCCAGAAAATACTTATTTTAAAAGTGCTATAACTACAAATTTCAGCCATTTCTAAAGTATTTCACCAGTAGTATTTATATACATCGTTAAATATTGTACATATTATTAGTACTATTTGTTGAAACTTTTTTTACAGATGTTTTTTTATAATCTTTATGTTTATGTGTCAGTTAACTCTTGTAGAACTGTATAATTGCTGCACATCTTGTTGTGGGTGATTGGATTTAAAGAATAGTTTAAGATCGCGGCTTTAAAGAATAGTTTAAGATCGCGTATACACATGGGTCGAAAACTACAGGGGGCAGGAATATATTCCAATAATCCAAGAATTAGCAAACGATTTGCCTTGGGGAGGAACTGCATCAAAGAACTGAATGAATTGGGAGACCGGAACAAGATTGAACTTGTCTGGGTACCAGGACATCAGGGCATCGAAGGCAACGAAAAAGCAGATCAATTTGCACAAAGACGATTGAACAAATCCAACGAACCTGCTGTAACTTTCGCATACCAAAGGCTGCAGTTCGTAGGGCTGTAGAGAGAGGATGTATCAAAGAGAGTCATGAGCGATATTAGGAGAGAATCCCAAAACAAACACATGGAAAAATCTTCATTGGTATCCCATGTAGAAAAAGAACAGAGGAACTGCTTTACGAATTCCTGAATAAAATAGCCATTTACAATGGAAACCTTAATTGCAGACTCTATGATAAGGAACTAGAAACTGTAAAACATGTATTGTGGGACTGCGAGGCGCTGGACCGTAAAGGACAAAAACTGTATGGACAACCAAGAGGAGATCCTGGAATATTTAGGACACATCAAGCAGAAGACCTGTACAAACTTCTACAGGGTACAAAAATTCTAGACTGGGTGTAGGAAATAACAATGGGCAGCCAACACAATAAGCTTTAGCTTCAGTGATAATGGAGGTCTTTTTGATCAGACGGTCCCAGGCAGAAAAAAAATCGTAGCCCATGCAATTAATGATCATAGGCGAGTGTTCTTTATTTTTTTTTTATTTTCCAAGCCAATGTCCATTTAAAAAATTTATCGATAAAGGATTTAAAGAGACGCAACAAGGAGGCAGTAAACTTGCCATGTGCAATAATAAGATACTCAGATAAAGAAAACACAATAAAAAATATTTATTAATATCACGAATATTATAAACCAGTTCCTATATATTGATGATTGAAAACGTTTCTAATAAACCGACAAAACTTCACAAATCTCTGTTGAACCTGCTGAACTGTATAAATAAAGTCATGTACATTTCCGAAGTTCAGCTTACTCGCTGGATCTTGATGGATATAGTGCTGTAAATATCAGGACCGTCTAAGAATGTCTTCAAAGTAAAAAACTAAATATTTTTCAGGGAAAAGCAAATATAAATTTTTCATCATTAAATTATGAAATTATTTCAAGAAAGAAGAATTATTGACTGAGGAATATCAGAGATTGGACTAACCTCAGGGTTGAACAGATATTTCACGAAAATGTTTAAAGAAGTGATTACCAACCTTCGTTAGAAGACGGCACAATAAAAAGAAGAAAAAGTGCTCCCAAAGTTTGAGGAGGGTGCTCTAAATTACGAAGTCTCCTACCCATCATGTCCCACACCTGTTCAATTAAGGATAAACCTGTGGATTTCGGGGGCTAGAATAAAATATTGACTCCATGGCTAAGTCCATGGTGACACTCGCGATCTTGCTGAAAAATTTAATGTTTTCTGAAGGTAGGATATTATATGAGTTTCCAAAATTTAGTCTATATAGCGCTGAAGATAACACTGTTATGTTCCCTTTGACAAATATTAGAAGTGATCTTGAACCATAAGCGATGGCACCTCACACCATAATCCTAACAACGGTGCACGTGGCATTCAATAAAAAACTATGGATTTCGTCTTTCAATAGAATCGGGATTCATCACTAAAGCCAACCTCATTCGATTCCTGATCACAAGCCAATCGTTCTCTGCACTATTCAAGACCATTTTGTTGATGTTCTGTGGTAAGAGGTAGCCGGAATTAAAAAAAGACCACAACCGCGAATTCAACGATAAATTGTTTGCATCCTAATCGATCTTCCATGTTCTTCAAATTATTGATTAATAATAGAGCTGGTAGTGGAGAAGCGGGAGAGGCGATGATCTTGACTCTCTGTTGTTTGTTCTTCTGCACTGTCCTGTGCCCCGCAATCTTTGTGTTCAGCGTTGTTGATGCCATGTCCGATTATATCTTTTGTGTACCTTATTTGCAATTCCAGAAAAGAAAGTCATGCTTCACTTAGGCTTACTATCCCCTATCAAACTCACTTGGTTGATGGAAATTTACGCATCTCCGTATTCTAGGCAATGTAAACAATTTTTAAGAAAAAAAACAAGAACCGCACACCGCTAAATTTTAATCGGTACTAAACTAAAAAGTTAAATTCTTTAGTGGTTAGCAAATTCAATAAAAAAAGAATGTCCCATATTATATTTCAACTAGCTTTTGATAAAGTACACACTATTGTTTATGTGCTAACTTCATTCATATCAAAAATCTCCTTTTAACTCTCCTGGAAAGTTTGTCAGGACCTGCATGCAGTCAGTGAAGTATAACGAATGCTGAAAAATGAGACGGGTTGAAAGTTCAGTCGCATTTAGTCTCAGGTTTATGTAAATGACTTGAGTTTCTGAATTTGGACGAAAATCGAACAAGATGCGGTAATAACGTTCTTAAAGAGGTCTGTATCCCTTGGTTGCTCTTTTAAGGATTGAATATGATTTATCTTAACATGATGAAACTTAAAAGTCGGTTTGGGTTGCAATTTAAAAGTAGCCGTAGGGACTCAAAATGTTTTGAATTATATTATAGTGCGGCAGCTTAAAACTAAATTCAATAAAGTGGATATTTTTAAGAGCGCCAGGAGAAAATATATACGGAATATATATATATATATATATATATATATATATATATATATATATATATATATATATATATATATATACGGCATTAGGTCGCAAATCATTATTTTTGTATTACCTACCTAAGTTTGTTAATGCCGTATTGCCAAATGCCGTTTGACCAAAAAAAACTTAACCCCTTGAGAGGTAAGTTTTTGTTATCTGTGACTTACATGTACCGATAAGAATTGACGGCATAGTTTCTAAAGTTGTTATTACATATTGTAGAATAAGTATAGGAAGGAAAAGTTCAACAGCATTGATTACAGCCACTATTTTTGGAGCCAGTAAGACAGAAAGCAACATCATACATCGAGATGCGTGTGAAAATATTTAAGCCACGAAAACAGAGATCATAAAAATCCAATGTATGACTTCGATAGGCAAATATTATTTGTATCATCGACATTCGAAGAGATCAAAGATATTTTGAAAAATTAAAAAAATTTGATGTTTCTTACAGATACTCATATAAAATTATAATAGAGACTCAAGGACTTGTTATCGAGGACCCATAGAGACACCTTCTCTTGGATTGGCAACCCCTGGGAGTCTTGCGTTGCCTTGAAGCAAATGTGTTTAAAACTACATAATTTAAATTTAAAATTCTAATCTCATAATCATCTTTTAATCACATATTTTGATGGATACTCTTGTTTTAACAGTAATGACTTTCATCATGGGATATGCTAGCCAGTGCTCACACATTAACGCAATAACGTCATCTGAAATATTTTTGGGTCTATTAGAATGTTTTCCTCTTTTTTCTTCAAATGAATCACCTAACAAGACTTTTTTTGGATAATAGGTATGCGTTTTATTGCAATGCAATTTGAATTCCAAAATAAACTGGCGACACACTGTAACAGTGTTTTTTTTTAAGAGATTTCCTTCTAGTTTCTGGATCTTTAGCCAGGTCCATACAGATGTACAACTGGTATTTTGGAGACTTTGGTTCTGGCAGTTGTAGAATCAATCAAAAAGTTCTACTAGAAAATCAAGAGGCAGATTTTCTTGACATTTGTTTTGGCAGCAGTCAGTAACTAAATTCAATGACTTAAAACTAACCTTTCTTGACAGAGATATGTATTCTTCACCTTGAACACGCTTTAATTTATTGGTTTTTCTGTTTATGGATTGTTCTTATTAGAATAAAACTCACCGGTACTTTAACCTCACTCAAATACAAAACACCTGCAGAAACCATCTAGAAAAAATTACATGGCTGAAAAACAGCCTACACGCACGCTAATATTCAAAGAGTTCTACCAACCTTCTTTTTAAAGATAAATACATGAAAGTTATACCATTGTAAAGAGGAAAACAAGGCGGACCTAAATAGCCAGTCTGTTTAAAAGGAGCACATGAGCCTATCTGCCCTTCTCACGTCGACCGCCTCAATTGGACATTCTTTTCATTTGCGGCATTTTAGGATATAACGAATATGATGCTATAGAAAAATTAAATACACAATACAATTAAACAAGTAAGTGAAGAACTGATAGAAGCAACAAAGAGTATATACATGAAAACAACAAATACAGTAAGAATGTTAAATATACAGTCAGAACCATTTGAAACAACCCAAGGAGTTAGACAAGGGGGAAGTCTCAGCCCAGTACTATTCATAAATTTAATAGATGAGATAGTGAAAGAATGTAAGAAAACATTCAAGAAATACTGCATCGGTTGGAACAGAATGCAAATGATAAATGCTGAGATGTGTATATTTGCAGACGACATAGTATTAATTGCGGAAACTGCAGAAAAACTGAAATACAACTTAGAGAAATGGAACCTAGAAGCAAGCAAATACAACTTGAACATAAACAAAGAGAAGACTCAAATAATGAAAATATCAAGGAAACAAGGGACGGAAGATCAAATAGAAGTAATGATAGACCAACAAAAAATAATACAGACAAATTCATACAAATACTTAGGAACAGTAATCAACAACAAAGGAGACATAGAGGATGACCTTAACAACAGAATGGAAAATACAGGAAAACTATTCCAAGCACTAAATAGAGGATTCCTTAATAACAAAGAAATATCAACAAAGACCAAGATGACAATATACAAAACAATATATAGACCTACAGTGACACATGGAGCAGAAAATTGGATATTAAACAAAAGACATCAGAGCAGAATTCAGGCAGCAGAGATGAAATACCTCAGAAGAACGATAGGAGTAAAAAGAACTGATAGAATCAGAAATGAAGAAATAAGAGAAAGACTCAAAATCAAACCGATACTCGAGTCAATCAAAGAGAAAAAATGGGCATGGTTCGGACATCTAACCCGGATGGACAATAATAGACAAGTTAAAAGAGTGTGGGACGCCAAACCAATAGGGAAGAACAGAAGAGGAAGACCGATTGAAGACCGATTAAAGAATGGAACAGTGACATCTCGCAGATACTACAGAGTAAGGGTAAGACTTGGCAGGAAGCAACACAGATGGCATCCAATAGGAAGGAATGGAGAAAGTTCGTTAAGAGCTAGGACACCTCAGAAGACCGTCAAATAGTGTAATGTAATGAATTGTATTTTAAACGGCCCAACACCGAAAGGTACAAATGGGTCTACTGATTAAGTAAGTAAGTAAGAAAAATTAAAACATCGTATCAGGCCAGAAAAGCACATCAATTTTAATATTATACAGGATGTAGAAGAATATGATGGTATAGAAAAATCAAACAGGGTATCAGGCCAGAACAGTACCAGATTACACTATTGATTAGAATGAAGTAATCAGCAACTTTTTAAGTAATTTAGGTATGTCTGGGGGAAATATGTGGATCAAACCATATTCTTCTTCTGTAGCTAAAATAAATCCAAGTGATTAAACTAAAAAAAGTCAAAGCAAATAAGAAAATAGTTACCGTAGGCTCAGAAAGTTACTGAAGGAGAAATAACTTATTTAGATAGCAATAATTTATTTAATGTGGGTTCTTTTAATAATTATGAGATAAAAAACTACTACTCGCAAAGTCATTTTGTAGTTCATCTGTAGTGTAACAGTAATAGTGAAACATTCCATTCATATTATCATCTTATCACATTATTATCTTGTAACAGATTTTAATAATCGATTTCTTTTTCAGGTGAGTCAGCCAACTATCAACTAATGAAAAAACACCCATCAAGATGGACCCAAAAGTAAGTTCCAGTTGAAAATTCTCAGTTTATTATCTACAAAAACGTTATATTTAAGAAAAAGGTGAATACAGTACAGTTTTATAGACAATTTCGGTACATCGATCCTCTAAGTCAAGCAGTGTTGGCTGCGGTTAGAGTTTGGATGGACGACCAGAAAGTAAACAGAGAGCGAAAGAAACTATGTGAGTAAATATTATAAATGTTAGGTTAGTCTCGATATACGCTATTTAGTAATAGTGTTATCAAGATATGTGTCAGTAGTTCTCATAGATGGTTTTATTAATATACGTTTTATCACGAACAGCTGAACTGAATTTGTGATAAATGCAGCAGTTCGTTTATTTGTATGAGACTAGTTGAAAAGGTGCAGTTGAAAATAAATTCATGATTTATAGAATGATTTTATTCTTCAGCTATCATCCTTATCGTTCCCTTTGCCTTTATCAATTGGCTTCAATAATTATATTTCTCTATCTTGGGCCATATCAGTATTAATCCCCATTAACGACATGTCCTGCCTAAGAGCCTCCTCCCAGATATTCTTTACTCTTCCTACCTCTTCCAGGAATTTGCAAATCAGCAAGTGGTGATGAGAGTCTTGACTTTTAAATTGCCTGATTCATCTTAATTTATGTTCTCTGATTTTTTCATCAATTGGTCTCTAAACCCTAAACTTCCCATAATATACTCATTCTTACTTTTATCCTTTTTTGTCACTCCACTCGCTACTCGCAGTTCTGGTGAGGTGTATTCAAGTTCACTGCCTAAATTATTCGTAAATATATGAAAACTTGCGTGGAATTTAATTTTAATGGAAATTTTATTTAGGCGGTGGTATCCAATAAACGCCGTATGCCGCGTAGAGCGTTACGCCGTACATCGCGTACAGCGTTACACCATACGTCGCGTCTGTATGCTTTAAATAATAAATAATGGATATTGTACACTGAACGAGCGTGCAACTAGCCTACTATTATAGTGACATACAAAGATACAGACAGGACGTATTACGTATCGCTAAACGCGACGGAGGCGTTTATTGAAATCACCGCCCCACTTTAGTTAAAGTAGTATACATACCTAGGGAAAACTCATTCCAGTTTTGCGTCAATTTGACCCTCGACTGTAGTGGTAACTCCCCGCTATAAGCAATTATAGCCTCGTTATAGTAATTTATATAGTACTATTTAACTCACATCTATAAATTTTTCATAATATGCATGACTTTTTATAAAATATATTTTATTATTGTAATACATATCTTTTTATGTGGCTATGTATTTATTTTAATACACTTCCGATAATTTCAGTATCAAAACAAAAACACATTTGTTTCTAAATGGTGTTATAGAAAATCAATATTACACAATTTTTGAAAAGTTTATGACACATTCGAGGACGATTTTGGTGTTGAATATGTTTTAAATACAGCTGATTACGCGCGCAATCAGAAAGGTTATCGCAGATAACCTTAAAAAGGAAAATATAATGCTGATAACAGTAACGATAGACGATGCTGCTTTATCAAAATGAGTACTTGCATTGGATTAAATGTAATTTAATTTTTTTATCAAGAATTGAAATATTATCTACGAGGTATAAACTTGTTAAATACTACCCTAAAACTTACAACCAAAATGGTGCAAGAACTACTGAAGCAGAGGATAAGTTTAGCAGATGAACAAAAGGGTTTTCATACTGGAAGATCGTGTACAGTGCAATATTCGCCATAAAGCAAATTATTGATAAATCACTATAGTATAATAGACCAGAAAATGTGTCTGACTGACTTAAAGAAAGCATTTGACACTTGACAGAGTAAGACTCAAAGATGTAATCCATATTCTGTATAATAGAGAATTTCCCCTAAATATTATAAAAACTATTGAAATCATCTACCAAAACAACAAAATGAAAGTCAGAATAGATGGAAACCTTACAGAACCTATAGAAATAGGCAACGGAATAAGACAGGGGAACCTGGAACCAGGAAAGGAAGAGTATACATAATTGTAAACAAAGAAGTAAACAGATATTATTACGCAGACGATAACCCAAGATGAAGATAGTCTGCAAAGACTGGTACACAGATGTAATTTAATATGACAATCTCATCTTTAGAAAACTAAAATAATAGTAATTAGCAAAGAACCAATCAGAGCGAAAATAGAAATTGATAATATCAGTATTGAACAAGTAATGAATTACACTGTCCAGCTATGGAGACCTGGACAAAGATGTGTGAGATCAAGTACAAAAAGCAAATTGAGTAGCAGGATGCCTTAATAACACTATATGGCGAAACAGACTTAGTAACACTGAGATGAAGTCAATAATTTATAAAGCCAGTGGAAGGTTAAATACAGACAGGGCGGCGTTGAAAGCGGTCTCTCGTCTATGGTACTTATGTTGTGCAACACAGACGAGCCGTCGTCGTTTGTCAGCTCGCCGCGTCGGCCGCCGCGCGGCCTATGCTGAGTACCATGCGCCGTCGGCAATTTTATGACTTCTGGCGGCACATCAGTAATAGATATCTCGTGCTTCAACACAGAGTGTTTGCCAAATTTTGTATATATTATGGAAGCTATAGACATCGATAAATTAATTACCGAAATTCACACACGGCCAGCAATTTGGGATATGCGCTCAAATGAATATTCGAATAAAATAAAGAAAAAACATGCTTGGGAAGAGGTTACCCACAGTTTTATTTCGGAAGATGCTTTTCTGGGCCATCCTTAATTTCGTTAACTAACATGTAAAACATTCCTTTATTTTTTCATTCATTTACTATAGGATGTATCCAGACCTGCGTTTTTTCTTCTTCTTTGATCTAATATGAAGTAAACTTGCACTCATACCATTCTACGTCCAAAACTCGACTAAATTTGACAACAACGAATACAATGGCAAAACTACTGCCACTGTTAAACCGCCTCATGTGTTTTAAGCCGCGCGGCTGCGGATGAGGCGCAGAGGCGGCGCAAGCCGCCGTGTCTGTGTTTAACCTAAGACCAATAATGACATCTGCCTCAAAAGCAAGACCCGACACAGCCACAACACAAAGGCTACTGGAAACGGCAGAGATGAAGGTACTGAGAAGAACTACAGGAAATACCCTGAGAGATCGAAAGAGAAGTTAAGACATTAGAAGAAAATGTAACGAACAGTGTATAAACGAATGGAAACTAAATAGAAAAAAAGAATGAAATAAGCACAATGGGGGAAGCCCATGTCGTCGAAATAGCAAGAGATAAATCATCAATCGGCAGAAGAAGTATCAGCCGACTGCGCAAAAGATGGAGTGACAACTTTCCATAGAAGCATTAATCTGCTAATGAACGAGTATATATAATGCTTATAAAGGGGAGGAATAAGAAGAAGAGTTGTATTTCACTCTGAAATAAGTATGATTTATTGCCTCACAAGCCAAGTAGAATTGTGTGGTCTCGTTCTAGATCGTCAAGATTTCTTGCCTTTTTTGTCAACAGCGTATCAAAAATTTTGTATAACTGTCGTTTTTTACCAACTGTGTAGGACAAGGCTGTATATTGAATTCCATTTTATTGAATATATGAATAATGCTGAAGGTCATTGAATGTTGAAACTACATCGCTATCGGTGAAAGAAAGATAACTATTAAACTTAAAATATGCATATGAAACAACTATTCTTGCGCAATCTGCAATGGAAATCAATCCACTATTAGAAAAGGTTGAAAGAATCAGTAGCTTATGGAAAAAGGCTATGAAATAACCGACGATGCCAAAATCAGGGTCATAAGAAGCTTGGTTTTCAAGATATTTCTATGTGCTGTTGAATGGTGAACTTCCAACTTCAAGGATAGCGATAAAAAGCTCATAGGTGCGTTCGAAACGTTCTTTGAGAGGAATGTTTAGAATCCCATGGCGACCCGAAGAACACATAAGTCAATCTAAATATCAAGCAAAAACTCAGAACGCATGTAAAAGAACATATAATACTATTTTGCACGTTTTCGAAGGAATAGTCTCGAGAATTTTACCATCAGGAAAAGTCGAAAAAGAGCTAGAAGATCTCCTACGAGATACACGGACCACACTATCGCAGCCATAGGTGGTGTAACGCTGTCAGAATGTGGAAGAATGGCAGAGGGTAGATAAAAATGGAAGAAAATCAGAAAGGTCAACTCATAAAGTAATGATATCACGATAAGGTTAACAACTAATACGAAGATATTTTTTACATCGGCTATTTGTGAGCTTCTTGTTCTTCTTCCGCTGTATCAGAAATTGAGCCTTCGTGTCTTTTAGTTTCTGCCTCAAAGGTTGTACGTCATGTGCCGCTCGCCTTCAAGGTCTAACGCAAGTTTTATTTTGCCCGTCTGCTGCTAATTCACTCCCATCTTTTCCAAGACTGTTGGTCTTATGAGAAGTAATCGAATTCTAAGATGTATTTTTCTTTGGACATTTGTATCTTTTCATGCTAATATCTTTATCCCAATATTTCATTGTCATTGTTCGGTCTAAAAATTTGTTCTTCAAAAACTTCTAAGTAAGTAACTTTTTTTTGGTCAGTGGATTTTGGTTTGGTTGCCATTTATTGTACGTTTCTCAATCAAATGTTTTATAGATGTAATTAAAGCACAATTAATTGTAATGAAAATTACATCTTTTATTTTCTTTTGACGTTAAAGCCCCCCATAAAATTATTAGATCCTTCGAGATATAGCAAATTGGTATGCTTTGGAGACTAGTAATTTGATCACCTCAAATACTTAAACTGATCACCAGCATTTTTGTCCCAAGACGCTGTACGTGTTAGGTAGGCTTCTCCTTTTTCTCGTTTAACATTTTTCAAAAACTTCCGGTACATTTCGATCTTTAGCTGATTTTTTGTTTTAGTTATATTTACCACATTTACCCTGTACTCTTAGGGAGAAGGAAGTTACTTATACAAGCAATGATCATTGGCAAATATATGGTATTTCGTCATTCTTGTTCCTAGTAAAAAATCGCTAATATACTTAATACTATAATAACCACATCTTACGTACATAGACTGTTAATTGTCTCAAACCAAGAGATTGGTCTATCCATAGCACCAAATGCATTTTGTAGCCGCCTTTTGTGTATCTTATATGTAAAGTTTCCCACACGTTAAATTTCCTTTAAATTCAGTTCGATATGAAAATACACCCTTTACAATAGAATGCGAAATATTGAAGAATTTTTATGTCGCCATGGAATCGAAAAGGCAAATAAAAGTTTAGACAGATGTGACCTTTATGTTCCAATTTATCTCCAGTTAAGTATGTTTTTGTGAGTTTTAAGTTTATGTTTTATATAGAAGTGAAATTGTGAAATAATTTATAAGAGTGCGCGCTTCTGTAAAAACTAAATAAAATTACACCATGAATCATAGAATAACCAAAACGTGATTTTCGGATCGATTCTAGCAGATGGCCTTTCCGAAACGACCGAAGCGAACTTAGGAAAGGATTACGTTCACCTCTATTGTTACCCACCACAGGTAACACTCGAGTTCTTCGACTTTTAAAACCCAAACAATATCATTTAAACTTTTCCGCAGCGTGATTGCCGAAACGAGGTCAATTAATGAACGTGATAACAGTACTCATCTCTCCTCAGGTAGTTAACTTTCGCGTTCGTTTAGAATGCAATGTATTATGAAGATGTTGTTAAGCATTGATAGCATAAAGTGTGAGCAGGTGACGAGGTAATAGTAAATATGGGATAATAAATGGTAAAGACTTTATAAATGGTCTTTGTTGGTGTTGTGCAATCAAAGTTTTTTGTGCTTTTTTAGAAAAGTTGATGAATAAAATAACTTAGTCGGTCGGTCGATTAGTAAAAAGTTTATTGAATGATAAGCCTCAGAATATTAACAAAACGCGTGCTTACATCTAACAGTTTGATAAGTAATAACATAACCTAAAAATCAAAAATTTTTTTTTCAATTCTTTAATATTATATTAGTTCAGGAGCTTACTCTAACACGCTTACTTATTCAAGATTTGATAACAAATATAAAAACAATGACCTGATACAAATTAACAAATACATAGTTAAATTGACAAATTCAACACACTCAATAAATTGTTAAATGTCTTTGACAATGCTTTGGTGAACATATCGGCTAATTGATTCCTTGAATTGACATACCTTACACAGATATTCTTATTTTCACACCAATCTCGAACAAAGTGAACCTTAATGTCAATATGTTTTGTTCTGCTATGAAATTGTTGTGCCTGTGTTAGCTTAATGGCAGATTGATTATCAACAAAGATGTTGGCAGGTGAGACATCAATTCCAATCTCTTTTAAAAAAAATTTAAGCCGTAAAGATTTTCTAACACCAAAAGCCAAGGACATATATTTGGCATCTGTCGTTGATTGTGCCACTATGTTCTGGTTTTGGCTCTTCCAGGTACTAGACCATTGCCTACATATTCACTAGTAGATTTTCTTGTATCTAGACAGCCAACATGATCTGCGTCATTGTAGCCTATTACCTTGATTTGTGCAGTTTTTCTGTGTATAATTTTATAATGAGCAGTATATTTCAGATATCTAAAAATTCGTTTTACTCCTTTCCAATGATCATCACTCCAAGCATTAAAGAATCTGCTTGCCTGATTAACTGCAAATGTAATATCTGAGCGACTGGTGGTTGCTAGAAATATTAGTGAACCAACAGCCTCACGATAGGGCAAAGATTTAGTACAATTTAAAATATTTCCTTTATATACTTTAGGCTCAGGAAAGAGTATCTTTAGACAAAGATACTCTAGGCTCAGCAGTAATCTTTAATGGATTAGCATTAGTCATATTAAATTTACTAAGAAGTTTTTCTACATAATTATGTTGATGAATAGCAATTTTACCCGCACTAAGATCTTGCTGAATCCTTGATCCACTTGGAGAGGAAATGTTTACTGGTCCATATACATTTGTCTGAATCATGATTTGTCTGATCTGCTTCTTATAAGACTTTTACGAGATTTTCCTGACAGCTTCCCATACTGGCATGTCTCACAGAAAAATTCTCCTTTGCCTTTAACTCGCATATTTTCTACTAAATTAGCTGTTTTCTTAATTGTACTGAAGTTAATATGCCCTAGGTGATCATCCCATAAGTTTATTGATGTTTTGCAAGCTAAATTACATTCTACATTATCATCATTTTGGCTTTACAACCCTGTGTGGATCCTAGCCTCCCCAAGAATTTTTTTTCAGTCGTCCCTATCCATCGCCTTCCTCCGCCAAGCACGTATTTCCATATTTCTCATATCTTGATCTATGTTATCTAGGAATCTTGTTCTGGGTCTTCCTCTTCTTCTTTGACCAATAGGTCTATCAAGGAGCATTTTTCTAGCTGGGTCGGTTTGCTCCATCCGCATTACATGGCCTACCCACCTCAGACGTCCTATCTTAATGTGTTTTACGATATCTTGTTCCTGGTATATTCTACAGAGTTCGAAGTTGTATCGTCTTCTCCAGACACCATTTTCATTTACCTCTCCATAGATTCGCCTTAGTATTTTTCTTTCGAAACATCCTAACAGGTTTTCATTGCTCTTTGTTAAAGTCCAGGTTTCTGAACTATATGTTAGGACTGGGCGTATTATTGTTTTGTAGAGTTTTACTTTTGTATTTCTTGATATAACTGTAGATTTAAAAAGTAGATTAAGCCCAAAATAGCATCTATTAGCCGTGAAAATTCTGCGGTTTATCTACACATTCTACATTACGCTCAACTTTAAATTGCATGACCCACAGATTGTCTCTACGTACTGAAACACGTGAAATGCTTCTATTTCGCTCTAGAAATTGACCCCTGTTTTTGTGAGAGTGATAAGTAAAGTTTTTATCTTTCATAACTCCCAATGAAAATAAGCTGTGACTAAGTTTAGAAATGTAAATACATTATGTATAGTACTCTCATACCACTCACCTTGGCCAAATGACACCTTTATATTGTGCAGGAATCAACTTGTTGTTTGCTATTCTAACATACATAGATTCAGCTAGAGATTCTAATTTTGAAAACAACAATTTTTCACCAGTCATGTGTAGACTTGCTCCTGAGTCACATATCCACTCACTTTTATTTACACTGGAGGTTGATGAGTACATAGAAGAAATCACCTATGGAAGATAGATAACTTCCTGATGATCCATTTTTATCTTCATTTTTAGAATCATGTATTCTCTTTCTACACTCTCTAAGCCAATGTTCCTTTCTATTCTTGTTTGATTCCTGTATATTTGTTTTCTTGTTACCTGAGGCTGCCACTTTACTTTGTAAATCGTCTACTTGTAAAGCAAGACGGAATATTTCAGAGTCATCATTATTCATTCTAGTTCCTTCTTTAAGCAATCTTGCTGTTAAATTTTCAAAAGTTTGCTGATTAGAAGGTACAGAGTCCGAGGCAGTACGAAAGGCACTAAATCTAGGAGGTAAACTATTAATTACATTGAAACTAACGGCACTATTACTAACAGTTTCTTTAACATCTTTTAACTGATCAACTAATAGCTCTATTGTTGATATATGCTCTGCATTCTCATGCATTTTATATTCATAAAATTTTTGCCATAGTAACTCTCTAGAAATTTCTGTTTTTTGTTTATGTATTGTGATCAGTTTTGACCACACTTCGGCAGCATCTTCACAGTTTATCAAATGTTGTATTTGATCTTGATATACAGTAGATAACAAAATTGCCTGTGCCTTTGGATTCTTGTCATCCCATTCTTTCCTGTCACTGCTAGTTTGGTCTTTGGGTTCTGTAACTGTTCCATTCACAACTGAAAGCAGTTTCTCTGCTTTAAACAAAATAGTTACACTAAATTTCCATAGCTGAAAATGTAAGCCATTAAACTTGGTGATATTGATAATGAATTACTTTACAAACCCTCATTTTAAAGGATTTTCTATGCTTTTTCAGTATTTATAGGTTTACATTGTTTATATATTGTTTATAAGTAAACAATGACGTTTATTCTTTTGCATATTTTGTTTATTAAATATTGTTATCACCAAATTTATCAAAAGCAGTTTTTAGATACCTGTATCAACGAGTGTCGTGAGAAAATCGTTATTTCCCTGGTCTATATTTACCAGAATAAAACTCACAGAAGAGACTCGTTGACAGCTATAGAACCTATAAAAAAAAACAAATAGGTCATGTACCTATATCAAATACTGCAGGAGAATATTGCGGTGCTAAATTTTGAAATCACTTACGAACATCGCATGTACAATAGTGCTACAGACCGTCCGGATTTATTTGCCAATTTTCCATATTCGATATTCAGATTGGATAAACTGAGAGTTAAAAGAAAATCACAACGGAGATTGCATTTAGAGATAAAAGAGAAATACGCCCTTTGAATCGATATTAATTTTACATAGAGAGTTAGGTATGTTTCTCCTTTTTGTATCGATAAACCGCAAATTTTTATCTTCGAAATGCTTCTTTGGAATCTTACTTATAAAAACAATTTCGGATCAAGGAAATGAAATACTTCCGAACCGGAAAAAATCATTTTCATATTTTGAAAACGATTTTTTTAAATGTTTCTACAGTAAAAGATCTGTGAAGAGTAAAACCGCATTGACATGGGTAGTGAATCACGAACGTGAGCCACGCTTCCTGTAAACAAGTACATACATTCGTGAAATACGAAAATTAATGCTCTTCACGACTCGAAATAATTATTACAATCGTGCGAAAATCAAATTTGTTTGATTTTTGGATGGTCGTAAGCAGTGCAAAGTCGAGGTCAATATCCACTTCAAATTATGTCGTATGATGTGTGTTTATATAAGTATTGAGTTTCCTTTATTTAGTTTATTATCAGGTATTTGGCAACAGTATGAATATTGTTCTGTAGTTAATAAAATTAGAAAAAAAAATGGCATCAATCAGAAGCAATGTTTGGTATGTGCTCAAGAGATAATAGATATGGCTTGCTCAGTCAGGACCATCGCTGTATGTTTTGACAGTCAAGTAGCGCTAAGGGCTTTGGAAGCGACGAAAGCTTGTTCTTAGGTGCAAGAGAGCACTTACTGATGTTTCACGGACCAATAGGGTTAACTTGGTATGGGCACCGGAACACACAGGCGTGGAAGGGAACGAACGTCAAGACAGGACTCATCCACTCTGCCTGTAGTACCCGAACCTATGATTTGAATGCCCTTCAGTACTGTTCGAGGTAGTCTCAAAGAGCTTCTCCGGAGGTTCCAGGACTCCTGGGTCAGTTGTGGAGGTATTAGACAGAACATTGTAAGCATAATTCTGACTTTCGTGAGTCGTCTGTTATGAGAACAGTATCATTGGCGTATCGGAGATGATTTAGTCTTGTCCATCACCACCAGAGTCTTCATTTGGTCTGCCCATCGTGTTGGAGATCTTCCTCTTGGTCTTCGGCCTTCTACCTTTCCTTCTACTGCCAATAGTTCCATGGTCCCCGTTCTTCTAGCTATGTGGCCGAAGTAAATTAGGTATGCTCGGTTTACTTTTTTTATAGGCTCTCTTTTATATGGAACTCTTCCTGAAATGGCAGGTTGGTTCTATGTTATTTCCAGGACACGCGTAGAATTCTTTTATAGACCCACATTTCGAAGGCTTCGATGGTAATTCTATCGATTTTTTTGAGAGTCCATGTTTCAGCTGCCAATGTAGCAATATAAGGGCATTGACTAACCTGAGTAGGAAATACTGTAAAGAATTTAGAGTAAAGATTGGAACAGTGGAAATAAGCGCTCGATGAACAGGTTTAAAGCTGCGTTGAACACAAACAGATTGTTTAATATCTATTTAAATATGAAGCTGTTACTGTAAATAAACTACTATAGGTAAGATACATTTGGTTGTTAAAATTAATAGTATTAAGCATATATGACTAATGCTACTGAGTGATTGGTAAATAGATGGAGATGCGTGAAAAAATATAAATTTACGAACATATTAAACTATTTTTTGTAGTCCTTTTCGTTCTTTATTTTTTTATATATAAAATTCTACAAATTGTCAGAATTTTTTATTTCCGTATTAGGTGATTTCCATATTCTAAAACGGCCCTGAATCAACCAATCAATCGACCTTTAATAATGAACCTCATTACTCAGTTTTCATTGGCTCTAAACGCATTCACATTAAACGCTGCTGGAAATGTTAATCGTAAAACCGACGTACACGAATAAATACATGGTGTCTCAGTCCAATTGACTACTCATTATGCAACTGATTACTTTTATGTAAATAAAATGGAGTAATTGTTTAACAATTATTCGGGTAAATAATATTTTTAAAAATACTAAGGCCATCATAAAATTAGCTAATCGAAGAATTGTATCAAATGGTTTATAACCAGACAATGAAGTAACTATGATAAATAAAAGATATGGCACAGCACTGATATTCGAAAAAGAATAAATATTTTCATTTATATATAATTTTTGTATCATTCCAAAAAATAGTGTACCCAGTTATTTATAAAAGTTAATATAAAATAATGTACTTTTCTTTATCGTACTGATTGCCTTCTTCTTCTTGTAGTTCCTTCTCCTATCGGAGGTTGGCTATCATCACAGCTATCCGTACCTTATTGGCGGTTGCTCTAAAAAGATCTTCTGAGCTGCAACTATACCATTCTCTTAGGTTTCTCAGCCAGGAAATTCTTCGTCTTCATATGGATCTTTTACCCTTGATTTTACCTTGCATTATGAGCCTTAATATTTCGCACCTCTGGTAATCTGGCCTAAATATTCCAGCTTTCTTGTTTTGATGTGCTTTATGACCTCGCAATCCTTTTGTAGCCTTCTTAACATTTCTGCCTTTGTAACTCGTTGGGTCCATGGTATTTTCAAAATCCTTCTATAGCACCACATCTCAAATGATTCCAACTTCTTTATATTATCCACTTTTAGTGTCCACTTTTCTATTCCATACAACAAAGTCGAGAACACGTAGCATCTTAAGGCTCTTATCCTCAGATCCAAAGGAAGGTCTCGATTGACAAACGTTGTTTTCATTTTTATAAATGCTTGTCTTGCAATTTCAATGCGTGTCCTTATTTCTCTACCTTGGTCATTGTTTTCATTTACCCAGGTTCCCAGATATTTGTAGTTATTCACTCTTTCTACTTGTTTTCCCTGGATATCTAGCCTTCCTACTGTATGTTGCATAGAAATAATCATGAACTTGGTTTTCTTAACGTTCATTTGTGGTCCATATTTGATACTGACTTGATGTAATCTATTTACTAAGCGTTGCAATGCTTTTAGACTGTCTGCAAAAACAGCGGTGTCGTCTGCGAATCTTATGTTGTTTAAGATTTTACCGTTTATTGATATACCCTGTTGTTCCTCTGATATTGCTTCCTTAAAAATGGGGACAGCACGCAACCCTGTCGTAACACCTCTTTTGATTTCTATTGTTTCTGTTTCGACATTTTCGATTCTAACCTTTGCTTTTTGATTCCAGTACAGATTGACAATAACCCGTATATCTCGACTATCCATATTCTTTTCTCTCAACAGTTTTACGAGTTTCTGATGTCGTACTCTATCAAAAGCGTTTTGATAATCTATAAAGCAGACATAGAGATCCTGGTTCATATCTAGTTGTCTTTGCGCGAGAACGTTAAAAGCGAACAGAGCCTCTCTCGTTCCTAGTCCTCCTCTGAATCCAAACTGGGTGTCATCTATATCTTCTTCTATTTTTTTGTATAGTCTTCCATGTATTATTTTGAGGAATATCTTAAGTGTGTGGCTTATTAAGGAAATTGTTCTGTACTGGGAGCATTCTGTCGCATGTACTGTCTTTGGTAGTGTTACAAACGTGGACAGCAACCAATCTTGGGGTATCACTCCTGTTGTATATACTTTGTTGAACAGATCTAAAAGTATATGCAGTGTTTCTTCGTCAATGCATTTAATTAGTTCAGTGGGTATCTGATCTGGGCCTACTGCTTTTGCGATCTTTGCATTTCTAATTGCCTGTTCTAATTCGCACATTATTATTTTCGGTCCTGTTTGTTCCTGTGATTGCCAGGAGAGCTCAGCGGCTAGTTTGTATTTCTCGCAACGATTCTGGACCAAAATAGGAATCCCTGGAAACTGAAGGGCAGCAGAATAAAGAAACCATAATAGATTTTTTTTAATTAAATCACACAAACTGCCAAAGATACACTTGCTCGTCAAATGTGATTCAAACACCCAAACACTGGAAATTCTCGTGACGATCCAAGCTATCTTAACCGTCGACCCTTTCTCTCTCGGATTCGCAGAACTCACTTTTTAGTGGCATCTGGCCATGTAAACAGTTATTATGCTTATTCTTGAGACGCAATTCTAAAACGTAAATCACTAAGTACTTATAGGAACTCATGAGATTTACAGAGAAAACGATTTAAAAAACATTTAGATTTTGTTTATTCTCGTTCGAAGATTTTTAGATGCAATTCAAATGTTTGTAAACTCTCTTTAGAATATTTAAGTGTAAGCTATGCCACGAAGTACCTTCATTTCTATTGTATTTTAAGTTTTATGGGATAAATTAGTAGACGTGCATTGTATACTTTAAACAAGGCATCAGAAGAACGACTCAGTATTAATATACTATGTAACATTGATAATGTAACACCCAATAAATCATAAGGACTCTTATCGCGATTTTACAAATACCCTTGTCTTGATATTCTTGTATTGTAGTATTAGCTCACACGTCCCTTATGAATTTATATAATATGATTTAGCTGCCCTTTTCGTTTAAGATATTCAACTCGACCGAATTCCTTCTCGAAATCTTTTAAACACTATTGGTTTCACAGTTATGTTTTGTTATTGTGAATATATTGTCGCTGCACGATCTCCCTTTTCTAAAGCCACGTTCTGTTTCACCTATCAGAACTTCGCTTATAGTTTGTAGTCGTGTGGTCATTTGTGTATTATTGAAGCCATCTATGTTAACTTTTTGAACAATGATACCTATGATACAATGATAGTCGTTTTTCGAGCATTTGGTATTTTACATTATTTCCAGATAAGTGTATCAGACGTAATTTAAAAAAATCCCCATATTTCGTTTTTCTTTTAGATTTAGTTGGTAGACTTGCCTTTCATATTTTTATAATACTCATTTTCGTCTATGCGAACAATTTCATTTTACGTCTTGTTTAATATTGGGACTCCCGTTACCAGACTCTGCCATATTTAATGTGATATACGATCTGTTGGATTATTTGCCGTGAATTAGGCAAAGTGCATTATTCGATGTGTAAATATTTTTGTGAATATAATAGATATGGTAGGGCTAAAACAATATTTTAATACATTTTATCACTATTTAACATCAATTTTAACGGTACAGGCCACAAATATTAAACAATATGTTATTCTAGATTCTTTCGTGTATTGGGGAAATAAAAATTGACGAAAATCGTATTAAAAATTTCTTGTGACTCATTTGAAAACTCATTTCTTGTGACACTTCTAAGTTAAATATCATTCTTATCATTCTCATTAAAGATCATTCTTCTCAAACACTACATCTCAAATGTGTTGATCTTCTGGCGTTATTGTGACGTAGAGTTTAAGTTTTGGCAGCATACCGAAATATTGAGAAGATTAATGTTAAACAGGCCATTCACGTTCCGATTTTTAGTCCGACTAGTGGTCCAACTTCCGCAGTTGGATCTGAAATCAGAACGTGAGTTGGCCGGTTGGATTATTTGGACAACTAGTGGTACGAGTCGCAACATCTAGAGGGACGACTTGAAGGTCCGACTTCCGACTGGCGACGAAGTGGGAGCGTGAATGGTGAAGTTGGAAGTCGGATCCCAGGTCGGATCGAAAATTTCCTCAGTCAGTTGACCTTCGGCACCTGTTACGTATGAGATTTTTATGAATTACCTTACGTAAAGGTCCCTAGTTCGTAAATATTTAATAGAAAATAAACTTTCAATTGCACGAAAATTACCCCTATTAAAATACACGATTCTTCATCATCATCTACTTTTTGTTAGGGCAAATCATTTTCCTTTCTGTAGATCTATTTCGTAGTCACTCCCACACAGGTACAATTTCCAACACTCCGGATTGGCTACAGAAGCATTATCAAAAAACAACGAAAATTAAATCATAGTTGTACTGAAATTCGAAGTAACTGTTTCTTTATATTGTTCTGAAGTTATTTTCTTGTGGCATCTTATGCAAATATACTAGTTTAATTGGAAATAAGCCTGAATATTAGTTAGAAATTAAATTGATTTGAAGTTTCGACTTCAACTTCGAAATATTTTAATAACGATTTCCGAAGTGGAAGTCCAAACGTCAAATACATTAAATGTCTAACTCATATTGTGGCTTATTCCCAATTAAAATATTAAATTTACTACAAGATCACTTTGTAACTGATATTTCCTCCATGTATACAATTTGCTTACATCATCAGCTCCAAACAAAATCTCAATTGGTGCTGTCTGTCCGATATTGCAGAGCAAAGATCCCTAGTTCGCAAATAAATAAAAGAAAATAACTTTCAATTGCACGAAAAATTGTTATAGCCCTGCAAATTTCTGGTATCACCTTTCCCAATAGTTGTGGAGATATTTTACAGCTGAACTTCAGATCCTCAAATGACCTTCCAGTGGCCAGAGAGCGTAACGTTGCTACAAGGCGTTGTTCAGTACTGACACATTCATGCATGCCGGTATCTTTTTTGGAAATGAGTAAACCAACTTTTTCCAGCAACAGCCAAAAAGTGAAGTTGCCCATTCGATAGTTTTTGTAATCATCCTTATCAATGACATTGAGCAATTTCGTGTCACAATAGTTCACACGATCAACAAATAATTTCTTCATCCAACATTTTTTCTTCTTTTTTTCAAAAGCCCAATGTTGCCATTTTCCTCCTCCTAATTATATTTTGCGTAGTGTTTACTCGATATATTTTTTGGTTAAGCGATGTACACCGTCGTGAAAACAAACTAGAACTGAAGTTGGACCGCTAGTTGGATAGCAAGTCGGAGCATGAGTGGAGACGAATATTCAACTAGTAGTCCTACTAAGTGGGACCGCAAGTCGGAACGTGAATGTCCAGCATTACCAATCGCATTTTGGTTACTTGGAAATAAGTCTATCTTTCCATGTCTTTAATAAGCGATACACGAAACGTATTATCATTGACTTATAAAAGGGAAGGATCCCAGTGGTTGGCTGTATGTTGTGTGTTGACAGTGAAGTAAAAAATTTTACTTCACTGTAAGTTTATATTATCAGTGGAACCTAAATGTTTTTTGACTTTTCGATAAGTTGTCGTAGGTTCAGTATTTGTTTGCGAAAACCATGTGCTCCAATTTCCATACATTTTTAGACGATTCTTTGTTTTTGCCATACTGTCGCTTTAGTTATTTCGAAAGTATTCTGTATTCACCGTCGTTACCAGATTTAATTTTGTGTTATGTCCCCTGTTGAATTTATCCCAAGTACTGTCTGTAGGTCATCGTTTACGATTTGTGGTAGTCGGTATTGATATAACTTTGGCAGTTTCAGTTATTTTGTCTTTTAAATATCCCAAAGTTTTTTGGGTCGGTACAGGATCGCTGTTTGATCTGGTAAAAGTATGTTTTCCAGGTTTCTTCGAAAGTCTTCAATCTTTGGGTGTTCCTCGTATAGCACTTAAGTCAAAGCCTGATGTTCAATACCAAAGGTTGGTGATCAATTCCACAGTCTGCACCAGGGTACGTTTTGCAATTGACTGATGATTTTCATCTTGACCTAATTAAATTATTTTGACTACGCCACGTGTATATTCTTCATGGGTAGAGGGTATTACATAATCAGATAACAGTTATCAAATTATCTTAGACTTTGCTTTATATTCTTGTCTAGGGTATTATTGTTAGTTTCGTCTCTTTTTTATTATTATACTCCACATAATCAGATAACAGCTATCAAATTATCTTAGACTTTGCTTTAAATTCTTGTCTAGGGTATTATTGTTAGTTTCGTCTCTTTTTATTATTATACTTCAATAAAATTATTTTCAAAAAAAGTTAAAAATTGTAGCAACTTCTTTATTTACTTCTTAGATACTTATTTCCTACCTGCTCCGTTGAGTATTTCTTAGAATAGGTGAGTAGCCTTATTTTTGTTAGTGGCATGAGTTTTTTTCTCTTCCGTCAATCCAAATATATACTGTTTTTTATATATGTTTTATTCCTGTTATTTCCGATTAGTTGTATTTTAAACGAATTAATAGACAGGTTGTCATTTATCATTCAATAATCATTTAGATCATTCCGTCCTTGCCGTCCGTCATATCCAACTTTACGTCAGTAAATGCATCGATGAGCATCCGTTTTAATCGGTAAAACGCTGTAATCAAATTATTTCCATGTCGTACAACTTATTAATTATTTTATTTGCAATTAACTCTTTGACTTATTTGTGACCTTAATAAACGCAAAAACAGAAAACGTCTTAATTGTATAAAAAACAAACAATGAAGGCGTAATTAAAATGGACCAGATTTCGGGAGAGGTAATTTACCAAACTGCGGCAATAAAAAAAGGAAAGAAAAGAGCTTTCCAACCGTCCCACTCGCCGCTCTTAATATACATCTATCTGCACTCGAATATACCTCGAATAACTTACACAAACATCGAGAAGTTCGTCCGTCTTCCTCTATTGTTCTCTCTCCGTCTCACTTCTGCTTCTCGGTAACGAGAGTATGACGTCGAACGCTCGCGTCACGATTGTGACACACAGCTAGAGATGGGAGCAACCGAGCGGCTGATATTGGTTGGTTTTAGGTTGGCGAGCGGAAAATCCTGTTAATCTTCTCGTAAATGGAATGGCGGAATGTTTATCGTCAAAACAATTATTACTGTTTTCGTTAATGGATATTTCGTGCATTGATATTTTATTTGTTTCGTTTAGAATAATAGTAATGTTTAGAGCTTTAATGTTTTGTTGAATAGTCACTTTAAATATTTAGGAATATTGTTAAATATTAAATGGATACTAAAGTGAAGTAATCAGAATCGATATTGCAATATACACTTTCATAGAGTTTAAAACTAATTTGCTGTGCGACTGTATTCTTTTATAAGTGTGCGACTACTGTATTCTTTTATAAGTTAGAAGAATTGGAAAATAATGTTGGTACTAGTTTTTGAAAACATATTTGCTGCGGTACTATTTTTTTTTTAGTTTGTGACATTTCGGCTCCATTTTTACTATTTAATAATGATTGACCCTTACCGGTTTTTGAAAATGCTTTGAGATCAGGAGGTCGTTTTCAAAATACGATTATTTAAATAAAGAAATCTACCTACATTATTTGATTCAAAAATTATATTTTGGAAACGGCGTAGATCTGGATAATCTTACTTTTTATACCTTGATCTTACCTGATAAAGAGTTGAAAAAGAACAGAAGACCAAATAACATGTAAAATGGTATAACTAGGGGGTGCTCGTCTTCTGTAGAGTGAAGATCTTGCTTAACAACTGATTAAACGAAAGAAATATCAGAGACAACTATTGTCGCATCAGTCTACTGCCGTATCTACATAAATAAATTACAAAAATACTTACAAACAAATAATTAACCTCCAAAATGGATTCCTACCAGACAGTAGAGCGGACGGGTTTTCAAAAAAGATTTGGTAGTACCGATCACCTTCAAGCAATACAAATTGAAAAACTTGGACAATATAATGTATCTTTATACTTGGATTTTGTAGATTACCAGAAAGCTTTTGATTGTATGGAAACTTAAGCAAGTTTTAAGGTTCTGGGTCGAAAAAGTAGAAATCATCCAAAACTTGAAAAAATCTTTTATTCCCTTTCCATCAAGCCCCCAAAACCTCTATTACTTAAAATCTCAACGCTCTATTAGTCGTAATAAGCACGCGTTTGCTTGCTTGGTGTTAGATGTTTAATTTTATTATCTTTGATTTCATTTGACCCTTAGCGAAGTAAGTCATTTGCTGTCGATTGAAAAGTTGTCATAAGTATTTTGTTTCCACCACAATACACATCAATTTGTACTGTACAACAGTTTAAATAAAATTGTTAAAACAAGAGTGTTGTGAAACGTAAATTGAAAATTGGGAGTCTGGCTGACAAATTAGAAATTCTCGAAGCTTTGACGAGCTGTCAAAAGAATAAAGATCTTGCTAAACAATTTGGCCTTCCAATGAGTACTCTGTCAACAATATAAAAAAATGAATCAGACGTTATGCAAATAATTCAAAACGATCAATATTTATCCTGCAAATGACGATGAATTGCAGAATTTCCGGGCATGGAAGAGTGCTTACTTAAATGGTTTGAGTAGTGTCGGGGTTTGTGGGAAAAGTACAAAAGCATGGACGACTTCTGCAATTTTCGTAAACTGGCTCTATTGATAAGATAATCGCTAAAGAAGAAAAATCTTGTTTTTTGTTGATAATTGTGCAACCCATAATGATATTCCACAAATAAAAGCAGTTAAAATCAAATATCTGCCCCTAACTCAAAATTACAGCCTCCGGATCAGGTATCATTGAAAACTTCCAAGTCATTATATCGAAAAGAAATTGTCAGGAACATTTTGGATAATATGGAAGAAAAAAGAATGCTACTATAGACATATTGCAAGCCATGACAATGCTGATAAAGCTTGCCGAAATATAATTACGATTACTATAAAAAACTGTTATGTACACTGTAGTTTCTCATCGTCGTCAACAGAAGAAGCTGAAATCGAAGATATTTTTATTTCACCTGCTGCAGAATGGAATATTGTGGTGTCTGAATCAGGAATATCCTTTGAAGATTTTTTTACGGGCGATGATGGAGTTATGACTGCTGGGAAATTATCTGGTGACGTGATTATCGATTCAGTAGCTCAGAGAACTGATACTAATGATTGAGATGACATAGAAGACATTGAATACTTTACGGAATTTTATAGAGCAAACCAGCAACTCTGAAAAACAAGAATTTTCTGCTCTTAATACCTTATACAATACTATAGATAAAACAACCTAATTATTTAAAGCGAAAAAATTACTGGCTTTTTTAATACTATATTTTTTTATTTCTTACCCTAAGAATGTTTTGAAATAATGCTGATTTATAATACTAATAAAAGTATGTTTATTACCTACGTAACTTGAATTTTTATTTAAATATTTCACCTCTCTATCTCAAAAATTAGTAAGAAATCATCCATAAGTCGAAAACTCTGTTATTCGAATTTTTTGACGTTTTCCTTGATGTTCGAATTATACAGGTTCTTCTGTAAAGAATTGACTTCTGTAAAGTCTTTAAATCGTGGACGAAATAAGGGCTATAAATAGATGATTGTTTAAAAAATGAAGCAAAATCATCAGTACGTCTTCAAGGAGTTGAAATCAGCTATCACTCATATTCCTTTTAGAACCTTCAAAAACCTGTAGGCATAAGATTTTTTTACCTATTTTTTTTCCTTTACTGACCTATGATGATTGCCATCTTTCAGAACGGCGCTGTATGAAAAATATAATTTTATGACGAATTATACACTTCAATTCTGTAGAATTAATTCTACAATTTTGATATAAATGTTAATAAACGTTTTTGTTGTTTTATCGATTTGTTTTTGCGTTTATTTGTCGATCTTTATCGATTATCGTTTTATTTACCATATATATTTTATATATTAATGTATCTGTGTAGTGTTTTCGGGTTTTCTTGTCTATAGAAAAAAATTTATTTTTCTTTTTCTGATATTTAATACCCATTTCATATTATCTATTTCGTCTCTACATATTGCATTATTCCAATATCCTCGCTAAATATTTTTACCACAATACTATTTACCAACAATTTAATGATGGCTCTTACTTTCTAACTTTATATTATTTAACAATATGCTTTCTCTTGTACGCTTAAGTGTAATTGATTTAAATAAGTTAATAGAAATGCGTATATTTTATTGGAATTTATTTGATATATATTGGAATCGTAATCAGATAAAATAATTGACGTTTTCTAATAATATCATACTGAACAAATTATTGCCACCCATGCAATCTGGCTATGATGATTCAAAATTCAAAAATAGATAATTTATTAACAAAACATGCAACATTTTTACTAATAAATCTATATATTTTGAATATTGATGTAAAAGAAGTTAGAAATCATCATTTAAGTGTGTCGCATGTTTGTTTATAAACATCGTCCTACACAAATCAGACAAATATTTTTACTTTTTTAAGTTGAAATCAGATACTGTAATTCTTCTTCTTTTTATGTAGATATTACTCTGTTTGTTTTTCAATGTGCCTCCAGTAAGTTGTCGTTCATCGTTTTCGTAGTTTTCCTACTGATCGTCTTCCTATTGGGGAACTTAATTGGTTATATAGGTGTGTAGAATGTAGAGAAAAAAATATCTTTAAATGTGCCACTCGACCACACTTGCTATTTAAAAAAAATGGGGTGTTGATGCGGGACAGTAGGGGGTTACATTTGAGGGCATGAATTTTGCATGAAAATTCGTCCCCCTCCCAATACAAATTGACGTGTTTTTTTTTTTTAATTTTGAAGAAACTCTGGGTTTTTGAGTTTCTGGGCGTGTCAAATTTTCATTGGAACACACTGTATATATATTCAGCCGGTATAGCTCAAGGAGAAATCAGTTACTTAAAAACTTAAAAAATGTTAAAAAAATGAAAAGTAGCAAAGCCACGGACAAATATGGCATAGTGATAGAGGCTGTAAAATTTGGAAGAGAAACATTATTAAAATGGATTAAAGACTTATTTAATGTTTTGAAAATGGAATAATCTCATCTCAATGGAATAATTGAGTCATAAAAATACTTCTCCATAAAAAAGTGATATCACTGAGCTTGAGAACTACAGGCTGATAACGCTTCTTTGTTACTTGTGTTAGCTATTCACCAAAAACGTTGCCAAACGCTTGGAAGGTAAACTGGACTTCCATCAATCAAGAAAACAAGCAGGTTTCAGGAATAGTCACGGGTAAATGATCACCTTGAAGCAATTAAAGTCCTGGTAGAGAAGTCTGTGGAATATAATAGACCCTTAGCCTTGGTGTTCCGTAATCGAATTCCATAGTATTTGACCAATAATAGCAGCACTGGAACAATATAGAATCGATAACAGATAGATAATGTTTATAGGATACATATACACTAATACCACCACAACTCTAAAACTTCATGAAGCAACAGGTAAAATTAAAGTAGGCAGATGAGTTAGACAATGGCAAGGGCTCGAATATTTGATGAAATCACTGTCACAACTAATCTAACAGAACCTGACGGATTCTCTTATTATGCAATTTTTGTTAATTTATACTTGTATTTGACAGAGCTACTTCAAGACAACTGACAACTAGAAAAAATTGATAATGAAACATTACCGGAAATGATAATGACAGAAATGGTAGTCAGTACGGGATGCCAAAAAACGTATTCTTAGCCTAGAAGATGAAAATCTGCGTATATTCTAAACGTTTTCAAATAAGTATATAAAACAGAAATAATATCACAGGACTAGCTGTTATCCAGTTTCATAGTAATTTCAAAAACGTAGCGGTCGCAGCTCAGTGGCGATGGTACTGGCTTCGAACAGCCCGGGTTCAATTCTTGGCTCCTTAGAAGTTTTCAATTTCTAATCTAACTGAGCTATCACCCATGGTAGCTCAGTTAGGTCATCCCGCACCCAAACCCCATCACCGTGCTTCAGTGGGCACGTAAAGCCGTCGGTCCTGGCTGCGTAAGTAGTCAACGATTACAATATCTCTTATGGTATTTTATAGTAATTACTGTTTAAATGGGAATAAGCCACAATTAAAGGTTAAAGTAAGTTTATTGACGTTTCAATTTCCACTTCGGAAATCGTTGCCAAAATACAAACATTAGTAAATTAATCAAATTTTAATGAAATCGTAGGCTTCCACGGCCAGAGTCAGAATTATAGTTTATTCGTCTTCCGGGTTTGGACCGTGTCATTTGTGAGTGACCCAAAAGTGGGTTCATCTCACTTCTCACATCTTAGAGATGAACCCACTTTTGGGTCACTCACAAATGACACGGTCCAAACCCGGAAGACGAATAAACTATAATCAAATTTTGTTTTTTTGTTACTTGGTAAAAAATTCTTCTAATAATTTAATTTTATCTGACTCATTTATATTGACAATTCAGACATACATTATACATTTTAAAGTAGATGACTTTAAAATGATATTGCCAATATTGTTGAGTTGCGTCCCTGGGACGACTTTACTTGTAAGATAGTTCATTCGATTACATGAAATCAACTTTAACTTGAGAATATCCGTCAGAAAAAATCATAGCATGTAATTCGTCTTTAAAAGGACAAACACATGCCACGATGACAGTAAAAATATCCTGTTAGTGATTCCATAGTAAATTATGAGGGAAAAACCAGAAAAAAACCTCATAATACTATCCCGACATGGTAAGTATTTGGTCGTGCATTTAGTTTACTTTCAATAAACACCAAATTCTTGCATTTATAATTTTACACACTTATTTTTATAACAATAATTTCAAAGTTTAAGTTAAATACAGTGTGGTTTGAATTTAAAACAAAATATATTAAATTTAAAACAAATTAAATAAAATATATTAAAATATTTTATTTTAACCACAAGATAAATAAGAATACGATAAAACGGATTAACATATTTTTATTGTTACAATAAATAATCATATATTCATTCATATTTTCTAAAGCCACAATATCCCTTAACGTCACAAGACGTTATTGAGGCATATTTAAACTTTGCTATTAGAAACAAATCCATATTAATATTGCCACTAAGTTTCCAATATAGATTATATTGTTTATTGAATGCAATAAAGTGAAACCCTTATTTTTGTTTAAAACGTCACAACGTTTGTTGTGTCGTCTCATTAAAATTTACTTACTGGGTACATTAGCTTCCAGAAATTTATTAAAAGATTAAAATGAGTTTTACATATTTCTGGGGAAAATTTGTAGATAATAAATCCCTGTCTTTAGAAATTAGGTAGTTTTAATATTTACAGTTAGTCGAATCAAGCGGTTCATTGTTCTCGTGCCCGCTACGTATTTATGGATTTCTGAAAAGGACAATACTTGTTTTCCCAAGATAAAATTTTATAGTTTTTAAAAATGACCTCCCCTCCACTAGGGGCTTCTGTAAGACGCTTTGTAATGTATTTTTAGGAGTATGATTCGAAACTCAGTTCTGTACACACGTTTAGCTTAGTCAATGAAAGTTCTATCAAAATTGTCGTCGTATATTATTTTAATTTGATAAAATAGTATTTTATAGTAACTATATCTCACGGTAAACTAATCGTGAGCCGAACATTTGTCTTTAATTTTTACTCCAATTTCCCCATTCAGATTTGAGATTTTCTCAGTTCTTAAGAAATTAGTTCTTAGTAATTTGCATTCCGTAAAAACTACAGATACATTTTGCTATTCGTCTATTTTCTCAGACTTGTTATATATGAACCAGAATGTGGAAAATTAGAACCCGATAATATCTGCATGAAGGGAGGAGTGAGACAAGGCTGCGTTTTCTTGCCGTTACTATTTATTTTATATAGTGGAGCTCTGAAGCGATTTCATAATTAAGCGACAGAATATCTTTGAGAAGCATCGTAAACGACATAAGATGCGCCGATGACACTGTTATCCTTGTATACGTCCTTGAAACTTTACACGAGCTTGTGAACAAAACGAATGATTATTGCAATATATTTGAGATCAAAATAATATTAGAAAAAACTTAAATCATCGTTGTTTGAAAAACAAAAAATGCAAAAAAGGACCTGCATTAACTTTTCCCGAGGATTAAAATTACCAATTTGGTAATCTCCTACATGAATAAACATACAATTAGAGACATCAATTTGTCCTCGAGAATAGCCGGTTAAATCAAAATAGATTCATGAACTCGTTCCTGTAAAATTATGGATCAGTACTGAAGTATCATATTACTGTTGGGATTTTTAATACAGAAATAAAATTAAAATATTGTTTCTCTTATGTGGTATTGCTACGAGTTCTTTTGGTTATAAAAATTAAAATGTGTATAATATATGGGTATATTTTTTATATAGGTACATTTTAATTCATCCATATTTTCAAAACCAAGTACACTCATCAATTCTATGTTGAAAAGTATATAGAAAATAAAAATATTCAAAAGTATACAAAAAGTATTAACTATATTACTAGTAATGTACTGTTTGTTGCAAGATATTTCGGATTTAATCTTCTAGGTATAGTTGTACACAGGGTCGGACTTATATACTCATACATTTTATCAAAATTACGGCAATCCCACAAAGTAAAAGAAAAATACATATAAGTAATACTTTTATATTAAAATATATATTTAATATAGTGAAAAATCATTTTAATATCGTTTAAATCTATAACTACTCTATTTATAATGTTTTGGAACTGAAAGTATTTTTCTTCTAATTTTTTGACATGCTCTATACATTTTTTCCAATTATCTGCTGTAATATTATTACATTCGGTATTAATTAAATCTACAACAGTCGAAAATGATTTAGGAGAATTATTATTTTTCCTCACATTACTCTTTAATTGAAACCACATTAATTCTATTGGATTCAGTACATAAGAGTAAGGAGGTAATCTTAATACTTTATGGCCATAATTCTCAGCTAGCCTGTCTGATAACATAATTTTTTTCACATATAACTAATTTTAATAGTTCTACAAGTTGTTTTTTTTTGTGTAAGAATCCATAAAATATATTTCATGTTTTGATAAAAAATCTTGAATTTCAGCTTTGTTTAAATTAGTGTTTGGAATTTTACTCTTTAGTCTACAATGATACGGAGCATTATCCAAAATATTAACGCTATTTCTTTTTAATTTAGGTAGTAATTGCTGCTTAAATCACTTTTCAAACAAAGTACTGTCTATTACTTGATGATAATCTAAGCGACAATCACTTACACTTTTAGCGGACAGTAATAAAACAACTTCTATCCATTCTGATTCTCCACCACAATGTAAAATACAAATTCTCTTCCCTCTAGAGGAAGGAACATTGGTGACGCCATTTTTACTACCATCAGTCCAACATTTTTTAACTATATCGTGGGTGTCGAACCAAGTTTCATCCGAATAATACAAGTTCTTCCCTTCATTACTAAAAGACCTTAAACTCTCCAAATAATCAAACCTCCACTTTATTAAACGGCTGGATTCCATAGGTTTTAAAAACCTCCAAAAAGTAGTTTTATGACACTCGGGGATTATTTCTTTGTTTCTTAATTCACTCAAGAGTTTATTTAAAGCTGGTAAGTTATTCACTGAATACAGATGATATATTGTTTCCCGTATAGTTGATAAATGAAAATTCGGTAATACTCGATGGGCACCAGAATCCTTTCTTTTTTTTCGCAACACTGGACCGTCTTTTATAAGTTCGTACATAGTGGATCGTGGCACATGTGTCAAAAAACCGTCTTTTTGATCGTTTCTGATTTAACTGTCATCGAAAGAAGACCTAAGAAAAAATATGTAATTTTACTTTTTAAGGAATTCTGCTCGGAATTCTGTGTTTTTTATGAATTAATTAATCGGTAAATATGATTAACCTTTCTAATACCGGGTGGGGCGAATTCTCGCCCTAGGTCTGACGTTTTTATTAATATCTGTAATTAAGTTTAATCAATCGCTTTCACAGTTTAGGACATTGGTAGTTGATGTATTAAGGAACACAAAGAACTAGTAAAACCCCAAAATACCGCGAACAGAAAATTAAATATTGTCGTCGGATTTCGCGGAAATGTATGTGGGGCGAGAATTCGCCCCACGTGGTATCGAATGTTTTCACGTTCTACAAATCAGATTTTATCAGTTTAGACGAAAGTTTTGGAAAATGGTTACTAATGACTGTACTATTTACTTGCCGTGATGTATAGTTGCATTCTTTACATATTCACTTTCTAGTTGGGATTGTCTCTCTAAGAATTTGTAAAGTGCAATTAGCCCTAAGTACGTCTGATATCTGATAACTGCTTAAATTACCTGTTTATTTGGCGAGTTTCTCAATGTGACTCTTCTGTCTTTGATTTTTAATTTGTTGAATTGGTACTAAACAACATATACAGACAATAAAGAGTTAAAAAAATGGTAAGATTAATGAGATACTTAGAGTTCTTGCGCTTAAAAGTGAACCAAACTACTAGGGCGAGAAATCGCCCCACCTGGTACTGGTCGTTTTAAAATTCACCCGGTATTAGGAAGGTTAACTAAAGAGTATTTTTAATAAGTACTTACCGTTGTAAACGTTAAGTACGATTTGGTTTGCATCGTGTGTGAAATGAATATAACCAGAACGTTTTTCAGGTTCAGACTCGTCTTCACTTCTTGAAATAGTGCCAGGAATGTACAGGACATCGTCACTTATCATTTCTATATCATTCATATTTACAGTTATTACACTGACTTCTGTTCTAAATGAACGACAAAAGAAAAATGAAGTTCTTTTCAAATAAACTTTCTTCTCAGAGAAGCCCATTTAGTGATAATTTGATATTAAGTAAACAGTATCCTTTTACCCGAATAAAATTCCATGAAATTTTCTAATCTCTTATAAACACTGGCTTTACGTACCTAGAAATTTGTAATTAGGAATTCCAGGTTTAAATTCAATTAACTGATTAAATTTAAATAGGTACACAAAATTATGCTTAAAATTTTATTTACCAGTCGTTAACAACTCAAAATTGAAATACCTACCTGGCTATAAAGTACCTTTAAACTTTGGATAGAATTTAAAATTGAACCTAATGTAACGAAAGACTTAGGGTGACTATTCGTTACAGCATTAAGGGAGTACAATCATTTTGTGCTTGATATCGGCCCAGTGACATCTTCGCACAGTTGGGTCACGTATTGTGGTATTTTCATACAAATAACTTTGCATTTTTATATAAGTGTCTGTGATTGTTTTAAAACTAAAACTTCAAGAAAATGAAAAATGAACAGATGTGCAGAATAGAAACTGGTATTAAATTTAGCATAGAACGATTCACATGCATTTGTGTTCCTTTAAACAAGGTGGAAATACGGCATCTTCGGAAATATAATTGTCCACCAAATAGTCAGTAAACAATTCCAGAAGTTCGTTTGGAATCTTCAAGTGTTTAATAGGCAGTTTGTCAATATCCTGACCTAAAAAGAACAAGATATATTTACAAATCCGGTTTATACGACATCAGCAAATTCCAGTTCACTGAAAGTAATGTCATTGTTGCAAGGTCTCTATAAGGGCAGGTAGTGGTGACCTTAGACAGTCTAAGGGGTGATATGCAAATTACCAAAAACTGAATGAAGGGTAGGTGTGGTGATATTTGGCGAGTTAATATGGCTGTCCATTAAACGCAACTAAATATATAGTATGATCATTTTCTCTGAGAAAATAGTCTCTATTGTTGAGCACGAAAATAAATGGATCATAATGGACATATGGACATAATGTTTGAAGTATTCTCGAATTGTAGTTTTCTCATCAATCGATAACGAACTTCGTTAGAGTCTATAGAAAGAAATATTCGAAGAAAATCTAAATAACTTGGGCAAAACGTGAAACTAGGAACACTGGTTGACAGCAGTAGTAGATGAGGATTTAGAAAAGCTAAACGGTAGAAATTTGAACATTAGCGCACAGAATAAGGAAAATGGAGGCAAATCTTCCGTCAACTCCTAGGCGTGCAAGTTTTTTAATTCTTCGTTATATTAGGAAAATATAATGTTTGGCTTCGACCAAGCGAAACGAAGGAAGGCTCCTGGTCCTGACGAAATACCTGCAGAATTGTTAAAACTATTAGATAATGAGAGTGTTGCGATTATCACATCCTTCTTTAATAAGATATACAGCAGCGGCAAATTACCAGACAACTGGTTAGAATCGATATTTATAACTATTCCCAAGAAAAAGAATGCCAGACAGTGTAGCGACTATCGACTTATCAGTTAATTGAGTCACACGCTCAAAATTTTTATGAAAATATTGCATTGTCGCATATATAAACTTTGTGAGGGGATAACTGGTGATGAGCAGTTTGGTTTCCGAAACGGTATGGGTACTCGAGAAGCTCTTTTTTGCATGCGAATACTCTTGTAAAAGAGCATTGAGTTTAGGAAAAATATTTACGTATGTTTTATAGATTTCGAAAAAGCCTTTGATAGAGTACCACATACATTATTATGCAATGCTTAGACTCAGTTGGTCTGGACACGTATGACATTAGATTGCTTAAAAATATTTACTACAATCAGACCGCTTGTGTTAAGGTGGACCAAGAGGTTTCAGCTAAAGTTTCTATTAAGCGTGGTGTCAGACAGGGATGTGTTATGTCACCGATGTTGTTTAATGCCTACACTGAACCAGTTTTTGAAATAACGTTAAATAATCGCCGCGAAGGTGTTAAGATCGGTGGTGAAATTATCAACATCAGATACGCCGATGACACCACAATATGGCAGAGAGTCTAGAAGATCTTCAAAGCCTGTTGAATGCTGTAAACAACGAATGCACTGAAAAGGGCTTAACAATCAACGCAAAAAAAAACAAAATGGATGGTGGTCGGAAAAATTAATATCGAAGACTCAGTACTAAGATTAGATAACAAAATCCTGGAAAGGGTGGAACACTTTAGATATCTGGGTAGCTGGATTCACTGCAGGGTTGAAAGTGACGAGGAAATTTCGACCAGAATAGAACTCGCACGGAAAAACTTTATTAACTGGCGTTCTGTATTATGCAGTAGAAGTCTGTCGTTGACCACTCGTCTAAGAGTATTGAAGTGCTACGTCTGGTCCACTTTGTTCTATGGATGTGAAACCTAGACAACAAAAATAAAAAATCTCAACAAATTAGAAGCGTTTGAGTTATGGTGTTACCGTCGCATGCTCAGAATCCCGTGGACAGCACACATATCTAACGAACGCGTGCTAGAGACCGTGCACAAAGAGCGAGAATAGATCAACATCATCAAAATGAGAAAGGTCCAATACTTCGGTCATATAATGAGAGGACCTAAATATCGCTTACTCCGGTTAATCATTCAGATCAAAATCGAAAAAGAAAACAACTGTCCTGACTGCGTAACATTAGACAATGGACAGGTCGAACGGTCGAGGAACTGTTTTATCTAGCTGCCGACCGAGAATCATTTCATCAGCTTGTCAATATGACGATAGCCAACGCTTGAATACAGATCATCTTCATTGTATACAGGAGGTAATGGTAATGATTTGAGAGGTGCGATGGCAATGTTGTCGTTTTTTTAGACAGACTTCAGTAGTGTTCACACAAATTGCTCATTGTAGTGTACAAATAAATTGGAAGTGACCATGATTACTTCGACGTCCATCGTCAGTGCTTCGTCAGAAATCATTGAGCCATCTACCACTTTGTGAAGACCTTTTCGCCGATAGGCGAAGACCTGTTCTGCTGTGGAGCTTTAAGATTATAAAGAAATAATACAACTTGTCTCAAAAACTAATCAAGAAACAAAAGTTATATAATGACATTCTCTGTAGTTTTCCTTGAAAATCACTAAAGGCCAAAAGATATTTTCATCTATTGTACGTGTTTTGGACGAGATCTAGTGACCTTAAAGGAAAGGTATAGATAATGTCATTGTATGAGATAAGATATTGACCGTAAATGTTGTGATCTCGGGATATTTCTTTCTTTCCTTTCTCTCTTGCAGGCTTCTCTGATGAAGGAAAAATCCTGAAATGCGTTTGATAGTGTGGCAAAAGGACGAGATATAAATATTCTGTTTGTATGTTTTTGGAATTGCATTAGAATTATCACTGGAATTAACTCTTAATCTTAAACCACTTTAAAGTGTAGTTGTAACACGGTACAATAAGATTCTAAATTGTTCTTTATTATACATAAACGATAAAAAACAATGTCAATTATTCTAGTGCTAATAATAATTTCTTATCCATTATTGATAAGATACTGATACTATCACCGAGTTACGTTGTAAATGTTTCTAGAAAAGTGGAAAATTATGTTATTAAAACGTTTGAACTATTTTAATAAATAGTAATTTAGAGATTGCTACGTACTGTTTTGTTATAACTGTATAATTTTTTAACAATGTATACACATTTTACAGCGATAAGGAATTTTTATCATTAAAACTACAAAACATACAAGCGATTATTAACCGTATTTCAATAACTTTGTTTTGAACCCCTTGGACGATGATAAATCTTTATATAAAAATAATTTGAACAGTCTCACAAGAGTATAATAGATACTTTCTCTTTATTTTTTAAATATCATTGCAATTTTGTTATGAATCATCAAGTTATAGGCTACTTTACAATAACCTAAATAAAACTGAGGCAATCGTTTTTGTTATAATTTATTCTACCAATGTTATCCAACATACCTACGTGTTTCCTTCTCCAGAACTCTAAAAACCATCGAGAACTAACTGCTCAAAAAATAGGTAATCACAATAATCTTATGTAGAAGCTCTGCAGTACTAGTTGTAGAGCATCGACGAATGCACTATCAATTCACCCTCAGATTGGTTTACTGTGCTAAATAGTGTTC
Organism: Diabrotica undecimpunctata; assembly: GCF_040954645.1. Taxonomy (NCBI): domain Eukaryota; kingdom Metazoa; phylum Arthropoda; class Insecta; order Coleoptera; family Chrysomelidae; genus Diabrotica; species Diabrotica undecimpunctata. The sequence goes on along the minus strand of NC_092805.1, from coordinate 141,711,190 downwards.
ATGTAAAGAACTTCTATACGCAGCTCGATATAGCAATGAAAATACTTAGCACCTGCATCAAAATGAACCCATTATTTTCACTCCTAGCTGTAGACGATCACCTTTTCTAAGAAGAAACAAGAGCAAACATCCCGAAACCTATAGCATCAGAAACTCACCCATAACGTTAGTAGCCCAACAACTTTCAGTTGATAACTTCGTTGTTACCTCCATGGTGTGTACTAAAAGTTTCCTACCACAAGTACGCAACCCACAACCTTATCGGCGTAGTCCTAAAGCCAAATGGTTTCGACTTTCGACCAACCATCAAGCTGCCAGCTGCCGCTATGGTACACTTACCCAAAATACCGAAGTGCGCAGATTATACAAAATAAAGTACAAGGTGGAGATGCATGTCTTTAGCAAATTCAAAACATTGTTGCCATGTCTCTTCCAACAGTTTGTTACAACTATTTTATTTACAACGAGAATGCAATTTCTGATTACTTGTTATTATTTGTTATGTATTTTTAAGTTTCATTTAACAAAGTACTCTGAAGAGGAGAATAGAATCACAGACAATTGAAAAATGAAAAAATCTGCCTGACTTGTCTTTTATTCCAATTTTTTTTTAATTACCGCGTTTCTGATATAAATATCGTTAAAATTTACATTAAACAAATTACCTGGCCCATCAAATTCCACAAAGAATACAAAATTAAATTACAAAATTACTTTGAATCTCAAAAATTAAATTACAAAATTACTCAAAAAAGTAATTTGAATTTTTTAACCAGTTTGTCCTTCCCTCGATAAATTGTAAGAATTTCTTAATTGCACTTAATGATATGAGTATTGACTGTTTCTTTTCAGCGATTATTTTTATAGTTAAGAGACTTTTCAAAGTTGGATTAGGTTAAAAATAATAATTATTCATTGGTCCTACATAAAGACCTGTCATTGCAGCAACACGTTTTTCAACTTTCCTTAAATCTATTAATAATTTCTGTTTCCATTTCTGTATCCATTTTCTTTTTCATTTTGTGTAAATTTTAAAACCTTATAAATTACTTTTTGAGTTTCATGATTTAGAAGTATTTTATTGCTTTTCAAAATATGTCCCACCAAGATCGATACACTTGCCTACGTTCAAACCAATTGGTAAAACAATTATTCCAGTCTTCAGTTGACACCTGCAAAATCGCTGTTTTAAAAGCATCGATGGCTTCTTCTGGCGACTGAAATCGCTGCCCACGTATTGAAATATTGATGTTTGGGAAAGTGAAGAAGTCGTTGGGACTTAGATCGGGGCTATACGGTGGATGGTTTAAAAATTCAATGTTTTTAAGCTCTTCTAGAAGCTTTTCCGAGTTTCACGATAACTTCTGGTAAACAAACTGTTATATATTAATCAGAAGTAACCGTTCTTCGATCTTCTAAAGCAATTGTTCCCACATGACCAGATTTTGACACAAAAGTTGCGACCATTTTTTTTTGACACACTTCGAGAACGGATCACTTTTGTTGTTTTTGCTTCATCGTGAACACCCAGACAGCGGATTGGCGTTTTTCCTTTTCATAGGAGTAAATCCACGATTCATCGCCACTACCAATATTATAAACGTTTTTTGAGCTTTTTTTGTTGAACAGTTCCAATGTTTTTCGTCACCCAGTTCTTCATGTACGATCTTTTGGATCGAGGTCTTTGAAATGCCCAAAGATCTCCCGATATGTTACACGGCGGTCATCCTTAATTAGCTGACTAACCGCATCAATGTTTTGCTATGTGACTGCTGTTTCGAGTGGATCTGGCTAAGATCCACTTGAGATCCAGACTTGCTAATTTCAAAAATTAACTGTATTTACACTGCTTGTTGTATCGCTTTGAAACTCTCGATTTATGTCAACAAAAAAAACGGGCGTTGTAGTCCAGTGGGACTGCCGGTAGAAGTTACACTTCTATACACGCATTCGCCGTTACAAATTTATTTGGGAGTCAATCTGCACAATCATTACATATGTAATGCTATAGGTAGGACATAGCAGAAAAAGAAACAGAATTAATAACAACTTACTAAGAATTAATAAACAACATTTGACCTGTAACAGGAGTATAGTAAATGAAGGATTGAATCAATATTTTGATGAAAATGTATATTTTTATTTCCATATATGTATGAAAGGAGTTGAATGCAAAAAATTTTTTACACATACTCTGCAGTAAAATTCATTGTTTATTTTGTTATTAATATAAAAATAGAATACAATACACTGCAACATAATTCAATATAATAATACCATACAAATTAAAATGCAATATTCATAAGTATTTAAAAATGATAATAATATACATAAAAAAAATACACTACAACACAGTGCAACATATTTCAATATAATAATACAATACAAATTAAAATTCAATATTCATAAGTATTTAAAAATGACAATAATATACATAACTTTTCTACTTACGCATATGTTTAATTTACCATGTAATAATATTAATAAAAAAGTCCTCCCCGACTGGGAATCGGACCCCGGTCTCCCAAGTGACAGGCGGGGATACTGACTACTATACTACCGAGGACATGACACAAACGTATTTCAAAATTGACAGTTCTGGGTCATACAGTGATTTATTGAGATTATTATTTTGAAATACAAAAGACTAATATAATTATGAACATTTAATAAATAATACAAAACATATCACATAAATAATAATATTAATAAATATTTTATTATATATATACTATTATATGTATATATATAATATATATAATATTAAATATATATACAAAATGAACATTTTTATATTCGAGAGAGGAAGAGAGAGAAAATATATCTTCTGTCTCTCTCACTCATTATCTTACATATGTAATGATTTCACAGATTCACTCCCATACAAATTTCCAACGTGGAGCGCGCGTATAGAAGTATAACTTCAAAATTGAGGTTACTTTTGTGTCAGAAGGTTTTATTGGTGGCGCCCTCTAAGCATCTATATGCACAACTAAAAATACAAACCTCGTTCAATGGATGCTTCTACAAGGATACATTCTTTTGAGATCTGCAAATCGTCAGTGATGACTGTCGTCCACACTTGAAGAATATGGTGGGTCCAAAACAATTAAAAGTACAACTCATGGCCTTTTTTTATCGTTACGATTGACTTGAAACGGCACTGTTTTTTTATTCATTTGTGGCTTGTTTCCTTAAACCGCATCATAAAATGCTGTATAATATTAACTATCAATGGTCCTCACTTAGTGAAATTAATTAACTAAATATCTTAAGCATCTCAAAAATTGGGAAGCCAAACCAATTTGCGCCTTTGGTTACTTTGGACGGCTGTCACCTCTGTTTAATTAGATGACTGCCAATTTGGTTTCAACTGGTTGATCGATATTCCATATACTGGCACATATCGACCCAACACTCTCATCTTCTTCTAAATGTGCCTATCTTCTAGAGATGTTGGCGACCACATTGACCCATCTTATTCTATTCACAGCAGCTCGGAATAGATCAGTTGACGTTCTCTTCATCTCTCTCTCAAACTCTCATCATTACGCTGAAACAGTTGCAAACAAAGCTCTGAACATAGTTGACGTGTTTTTTTATTGACTGTGAACAAACTCACTTTAAACAGCTTAAATTTTGACAGGTGACATTTGAAACTTGGTACTTTCTAGTCAATCCTTTCTAATTATTGGCGACATCTGTTAGTCAGGAATAGGACTCATTGCGTGATGCAGTAGTAGAGAAGCTCCATTCATAACCACATAGAGATTCATCGTTTTCTTCTATATGGGTCATTTTTTATAATCCTATAAGAATTACGTCTGCGTTAGAACTTTCTTAAGGATTTAATAAACCGTGGTCTTTAGTAATTTAAAATATAATTACCACGTTTAATAGATGACACTTTTCATACCTTTTACACATGTTTCCTGCGTCTACATGATTTTTATACTATTGATGATACTATTCTCCTGATTTTTATTAATAATGATTATATTTATAGTAATAATAATTGCAATAGTAACTTTTTTTCAATTTTTACCTTTTTTCGTTGTTTATTTTATTCTGTTTAAGGTTTTTTTAAGTTTTTTACATTCATTTATGATTGTAGACGTGTTTAGATATAATAATGATTGCAATAGTAACTTTTTTCAATTTTTACCTTTTTGCGTTGTTTATTTTATTCTGTTTAAGGTTTTTTTAAGTTTCTTACATTCATTTATCATTGTAGACGTGTTTAGATATCATTTTTTTATTTTTATACAAATAAGTTCGTTTAATTTCTGAACTGGAAAAGCTAATAGAATATTTTTTCTATATCATCTTCGTTTGCATTCTATAATTTACATTCATATAAGAAAATTCTCATCCAGTTTTATTTGGTTAATGGAAAGATTCTTGGTTATTTTGTTTTATTTGCTTTACAGGTTTACAATATTTGTTTCAATATTTGTTTTCTTAATTAAATGGCTGAGAATTTTCTGCTTTTATGTGCATCTCATTAGTTTTTTTTGTGTTGATTTTTGACTGTTTCTTGTTCTTTAATGAAAATTCTATTTTAATTATACGCACGATCTTGATCGTTTAAATATTCATATACCATTGTATTATCCTCGGTGCTCTTCACATTTTTTGTAACATTCTATATTTTTTACCATCGGTAAAATTTACGTAGCTAATTCTTAAAGTACTAAAGTAATCAATTGGATTATATAATTCATTAAATTAATTATAATTTTCTCGTCAACCTAAATAGAAAGTTTTGAGATAAGAAATACGAATCTGTATGCTCCCCAACTGAAATCTTATCAGTTTTATGACCTCTAGGTTATATTGAATCGCCAATGTAAACAAATTGTTTATTTGAATTTAAAACTGCCTTCGTCTTGTTTTTGACAATATTAGCAGTTCATTCACATCGAATTTGTAAAATTTATTGAAAATATAGCTACTAAATAAAATACATTTTGTGTCCTTTCGTTCATTGGCTAAAAAAACTGAAGTTAAGCGATAAAGAAAACATAGACAAAAAAGTGTATGCGGATATTGGAACTGAAGCAGATGAAATTTACAGAATTTTTGTGTGTTAATCATTTAATCTTGGTAGTAGATAATATCAGGAAAACCCCAAAACATCTTGGTCCCTGAAAGAAAAAACTATTAAAAACAATAGTACTGTAGACCTTTTCACAGTACGACGTGAAAGATCTTTTCTGAATACCCTACATATATGTTAATGTATTTCTGATAGTCTTTAGCGTCTTCTGTCGACCGGGGGTTATGCTTTCTAGCTGGTAGTGGTCTTAGCATCGTGGATTTTATTTAATGGTTCCTGATCCTTGTTCAAAAGGAAGAAGGCGTACCACAGCACTTAATTTCGCTTATAACTAAACTATACGAACACACTACTGGAACATTTAAGTGCTTGTCAGACTCTCGAACGAATTGCATCCAGAACAAGATGTCAGACAAGGATGTATACTGTCTCCACAATTATTTAATAGATATGAGGAGCATATTATGAGAAGAGCGCTTGAAGGATGGGAAATAATTAGTAGAAATATAAACCAACTACGTTTTGCAGACGACACAGCCTTTCTTTCAAATAGTCAAGAAGAGTTAATTGATCTCATATGACTGGTTGAAAACGAAAGTCAAATATATGCTCTGTAGTTAAACATATAAAAGATCATGATAGTGGATAGACTGCATAACAATCATCCACACATAAGCACGATTGACCGGTTTGAGGTTGTGAGATCTGGGATCATTGATCACAAACACAGGGTCACTACAGAAAGAAATAAAATGTAGCCAAATTCGCCGTAGGAAAGATGGCCAAAATATGAAAGGACTCTCAAATTGAACGAATTCTAAAAATGAGATTCATCTGTTAATTTTCCCAATACTGACATACGGATGTGAATCTTGGACCCTGCGACAAGCGGAAAGATAGACGCCACTGAAATGTTCTGTTGCAAAAGAATGTTACCAATTCCGTGGACCGACCACAGGACAAATATTTCAATTTTAAATGAGCTAAAAGTCAGCAAACGGCTATCTAGCAAAGTTAGAATTTGGAAAAACAATTATAATACTTTGGACATGTTGTGAGAGCAGACACAGAAAACATGGAAATACTTATTATCCAAGGAAAGGTAAAAGAAGATCACGAGGAAGATCCCCAACAAGATGGATCGATCAAATTACAGGGATATGCAAAAGTCGTATGTGTGAGTTAAAAGATGTGACCAGAGACATAGATCTTTGGAGATATATCATACACGACATTACGATGACCACTACACTCACTCCGGGGGTCACCATTGAAGAGAGAGATCCTTGTTTGACCCACAAGCCGTTGAGCCGTCCTTAGTTTCCACTCACTCACATAACTAGACATCATGACTCAGCAAGTCAAGCCTCTCCACCAAGATAAGATATCTCGGCTTTCGTAAGTACTGGAAATGCCTACTATCTTGACTACTTAAAGCAATATTAAACATTCTAAGTCCAAAGGTAGGATTTCTTTCTTCTGTTCTCTTTTGTTTTACAATTTTTTATGGAATTATTTATAGCAGTCGGCATCGCTGCTTACTCTGTACGACTTGTGTCTTTTAATCTGTATAGAATCCCAATGGTGGTGATAAGATATACTACGCGGTCACCAATTTGTCGTTGGCCAAAAAAGAAGATCAGTTACCGGTAGGTTCTACATTTAAGAGGTCATTTTTTTTTATTTAAAGAAACAAAGTCCCATCCACCCAAAGATTATTAGCGACATTCCTGTAACATTTGTAATAATATTAAATTTAACATTTGTAACAATCAATCATTATAACAATTAATTACAATTTGTGAACAATTGAACATTTGTAACAATTAATTAAGTTAAATTTTGTGTAACATATTTATACATTTTAAGTAACCTAATAAATTGTTCGGAACTAAACTTTTGTTGAGGAGTGCTTTCAGGTTATTTGGCAAATTGTAAGAGTGTCTTTGATTTACATATTTAGGACAGTCTATAAAGAAATGCTTTATACTGTCTACTGTATTGCATGTTTCGCATTTTGGAGGTTCACTATTTGAGAAGAGATAGGCATGAGTATACCTACAGTGTCCAAGTCGTAGACGTGTAATAATAGTTTGGCATCTTCTACTTCTAGCTGTGGACTTCCATGAAAAAATATCACTTTTGATGGTTCTGAGTTTCGAACTAGAGCCATTCCACTCCCGATTCCACGCACTTAACACCTTATTTTTGAAATAAACTTTTAGATCTCCTGCGATACTCCGACACTGTGTTTCTGATGCGTCACTGGTGATAGCGTTACGCGCACTAGTATCTACTTCTTCATTCCCTTCTTTGCCTATATGAGATGGTATCCATAGGAAGTGGACTCTTCTGAAATTTTCTTGAGCTTTCATTAATTCGGCCCTGATAATTTTCTCAATGGGGTGTTTAGGGTATACATTCCGCATAGCTTTGACTGCGCTGAGAGGGTCAGAAAGGACTAGACAACAAGGGATGTTTTTAATATTTACTTGCTTGATGGCTTTGAGCAAACCAAATAGTTCATATTGGTTGGAGTTATATTTTTTTGGGGGATTCAGATTAGTTTCCTGTAGGCATATTACATCAGGAGATTGTTCACCAATTAGATGATGGAGCATAGCAAGGCGATGGAAAAAACCATCAATATTCCACTGAAGTAGAGACTTGAATTTAATGTTGGCTTAACTGAGATGTGTCACATTCCGCTTCCGATGCCTCACTGTTAAGATAATTATGGATTTTTTTCCTTATGGATGTGAATTTACGTTTTATGGATCTTTCCTTTAAATGGGGATAAACTTGACTGAGTATATGGGACAAAGCTGGTATGTCTGTGGTATATTCTTGAATTGTGGTTATAGGATCTTTTGACCCCGTGATATTCATTAGGAGCATGTTAAGTTGATCAAAGTTTAGAGGGAAAGGTAGAGGGTGATTTTCTATGAAGTTTTTAGCAGGGCCAAGTAAGAGAAAAAATGAGCATTCAGAAGTGCTTGCTGAACTAATTTTAGCTTTTTAGATTTTGCTTGGACTTTAGGTGGTGGAAATATGTTACATTCTTTTGAAGATGGATCTGCTTCAGGTGAAATAATTTCATCAAAGTTTCTTTTTGGTTGATTAATTATGTTACTGCCCTTATTTGATGCATCTACTTTGTTCGGTATCTCCGGGATATTTGAAATAGACATTTGTTCACACTGAGAAGGGTTTGTGTCATTGGATGCTTGCAAGGATATATTTGTTGCCCTGGATACCGATGCTTCATTGTTTTGGTTGGGGTTTAGTTGAGCTAGTGGTTCGGAGCACTGTGAAGCGATGTGTCCTGGCTTCTTGCCTCTAAAGCAAACTAAACTGTCTTGAGAAATGAATATTCTATATGTCGTGTTGTCAAAAACAAGAGTAAATGACTCTGATAGTGTTAGATTGTGAGGACTGATATAGATTTGTCTTCGAAAACTAAGGATGTGATTGTACTCAGGCATAGAAGCACTTATTTTGAGGAAAGTCATGGGGGAGACAGGAACTATGCCGATTTTTTTAACTCATTGATTAGCAAGTCGTGCGGTATTGAAGGACATACGCCGGAGAGCACAAGTCGTTCCGCTGGTGTAACTAACCTTCTTTCTCTGACAATTTCACCTTGTATTTCTATTTGACCATGATTATTCATAAAATCGTCCACTATTTGTTTATTGAATAAATACATACATGCGATTATAAGATAATCTAGAAGAGAAGATTGTATTTTTCGGTTGAATTATATTTCCAAGTGGGAGAAGGTAGTCTTGAAGTTTGGTGTTTTCTAAGGCACTAAAGATAATTCCTTGGGACTTTAAAGGAAATTGCACTCTCAACGCTGCCGAAGAGTATGACTGTGTTGTGTTTATTTGATTTTGATGGTCTTGTATTGTAGAACTGTTGTGTGATTCCATGTTTTAATTCATTTCGATAAAGGGTTGTGAAAAGTAAGTCCGACCCTGTACACCTGCTAAAACAGGTATATCGGTCTTTACTAAAAGCGGTTATTTGCTGGTAAAACTGGATTTGTTTATTGACAACAATAACAAATAATTGCAATTTGCTGACTTTAATGCTAATTTAACTGGATATTATGTAAAGAGTTTGTAAACTTACGGTTTATTTCAATATATCACTAAGATTCACAATTTATAACTTACATTAAACTTTGTTAATCTTAAAAATATTCGGAGCCCACATTGAATACAACATTATCTAAGAGGTCATTTATTTTGGTTGTTGTTTCTTTATTTAAACGGTTTGTGATTCATTTGACTTGTTAAATGTTGATTCGCGACATTCAGGGGATTGTAGCCTGTTCCGTCTTTAAAGTTCAGGTGTCTGTCTACGTTTTTCTGACCATTTTTAAGAAGTCGCTCTGGTTTTTCTTTCTACTACCTGTTTATATCTAGCCAGTCTTTCTCAAAAATTGCATTTTTGACATTTCAATTTTGCTGTTGTATTTTTGTGATTGTCCAATTTTCATTTCCGTACATCAACAGTGATCTGGCTGGTCGTATTAGAGAAGTAAATTATGACTGATCCTATGGTTTGCGTGTTTTATCACCTTTTGTTCTAGCAATTGTCAATTAAATTGTATAGATTTTTCCGCATATTCATTAAATTTATTTACTATATCTGAATCCTTGTGATCGCACTCTTTATTTTTTCCGGTCTTTAATCTCATCGTAAGTTTCTTTAATACTCTCTTGAAGTAATATTGGACAAGTCAGTGGAGTCTTCAGTCAAATTTTATTTTTTTATGTGTTGAGAGGGTAAGTATAAGCTTTAAGTTCAAGTTTGTGGGGTCCCCACCCTCGTCCCTTGAAAAAGTGGTGCAAATAGTTTTCGCGCTGTATCGCGTAACTCGTTTATAGTCCTATTATTTCTTATAAAAATCGAAAATAAAAAAAATTACAAAGATAACTAAAATTTTTGGAATAAATTTTCTTTTGACCTTATTACTTTTTTTCTGGTAATTTTGCAATAAAATGACATCAGAGCAATATTATAGAGGGTTTTTCAAAGAATAATTTTTACTACAATTGTTTAATTTCATTAGTTTCTCTGGATTTTACAGCTCTTCAAAGTTGGCTGTGCTCTTGAATACTCGCCATCTTGGAATAAGAAATGCAAAGTGTTTTTGGGCTGTATCTCGTAAACTTACAGCCCTACAGAAAATTTTATCAGACGTTATTTGTAGCAAATTAGATTGCCTACAACTTTATTCCTATTAGATTTTATCGTAAAATGGAAAATAAAGAAGTTATTAATAAAAATAAGATTTTGAACAAATTTGCTTTTGGGCCTTAAATGTTTTTTCTGGTAATTATACAAAGAATAATTTTTACCGCAAATTTGTTTAATTTCATTAATTTTTCTGGGTTTTACACAGCTCCGAAATTGACCGGGTTCTTGATTACTCGTAAGAATACAATAAAAACGAACCATTAATTTATTATCGACCCTTTCCGCCACCACATAAGTTTCCCTACCTCTTGCGCTTGCGTCGCACTAAAAAACTCAGTTTGGCAGATATAAAGTTTAATAAGAAACATTATCTCAAGATAAATTTCTTGAAAAAACTTAACAGACCTTCTCAAAACGTCTTTGTAGAAGTGGGTTTTAGTGTCGACCAAACTGAATCTGATGCAGATACAGTTATCATCCATTCTGAGCTTGCTGAATTCTAATCCTATGGATCTGTGACTATCGCAGCCGAGGAAATTAATATTCTTGTCTTGCTCAGGGCATTAGGAACGAAGAAGTCCAATGTTGTGTGTTCAAAGTGTCCAATTCAATTATACAATTCAATTAATTTTACTATCCTTCAAGTTGTATATATGGCGACGTCATTGCAGAGAATTTGCTATTTCTCCATGATTTTTCCAAGATTACAATATCGGCAAACTTAAATTCATCAAAATTATACAGAAACATCCTAAGTTAAATAGCGGAACAGCATTATTTCTTAGTGAGAAAGCCGAGTCATCTTTGCTCAATGTCGTTGGCGAACGATTTTTCGTTTTTTTGTATAGTGGAAAAAAAGATGATTCTCTGACAGTATGAGATACAAACGAACTTATCATCGCTTCTTCCAATGCAAGATGCAGCTCGTTTCCACAATATTAAAGTTTATCACCAGTAAACACTGTGATCCTGAAGATAGAGGCTGGAAAAAGCATGGAAGAGTTTGGATGTAAATTAAAACGTTCAAAACTCCAGCACCCACCGTAGTTCTGAAATTAATTTTCTGCAGGTTCAAGGGAAACTGTGGAAGTATGTGTGGTTGCCGAAAAGCACTCCTCAAATGCTCTGGAGTGTACTTCAATTGTTCTGGTGAAACCTGCCGTAATGTTTTGAAAATATTAAAATTACTGGGAAAATTCTAAGATGAATTAACCACAGTGGTGCCAAATCTAACTCCGGTTCTTCCGTAAACATTCACCTTCTATACTGAATTAGATCCTGAACAGCAGCTTGGACCATCAAAGAGAATGAAAAAACAATAGCTGGAAAACAAATTTTTAAACATAGTTATAATTAAGCTCAATATTATCTCGCCTGAAAATTGCCGTGGATTAGGCCTAATGGGGATGCCACTTTAAAAAACGCGCCTCCAGACTCTGCCTAATAGGTGGTCGACAAAAAGGTCGATAATCAACTAATAATGGAGTGTTAACAAAACAAAACATCAATCTTAATAAATTATATAAATAAAAAATACAATAGAAAACTAGGCCTTATGGTAAGTTTTTATCTTATTTAGTTAATTTAGCATTGTTTGTTAGTTTTGGTAATAAAATTTTTATTTTCCAATTTACGATAAAAAGTAATACCAATAAAGTTGTAGACAATTTAATTTTCTAAAAATAATGTGGGGTTGCTAGTTTACGAGAAACAGCGCGAAAAACCTTTGCACCCTTTAGTCCAAGAATGCGAATATCCAATAAGCGTGTCAACTTGAACAACAAAATTGAACAAATCTGTAGTGAAAATTACTCTTTGAAAATCCCCCTATACTATTGCTCTGCTGCCATTTTATTGTAAAATGACCAGAAAAAAAAAACAAAACAAGATTTGTTCAAAAATTTTTAGTTATTTTTGTTTATAACTTCTTTATTTTCCATTTTACGATTAAAAGTGATAGGAATAAATTGGTAGACAATTAATAAGTGCGAATAAAAAAATAGCTCTTATCAGGAATGAAGAGAAAGAATTGATCATAGATGCAAGAATGGAACTAACTGACTATTTGTACCACTTTTAAAAAGTGCATACGAATATATTAAACAGTATTTAATACGTATTTATATATTTATATAACGTGTATCTCATCACGTATTGTAATTTAATTAACAGTAATAAAAAACTATATAAAAATTAATAAACACTAAATTGCGAATTTTATTATTGAAGATTGTAGCCAGAAATAAAGAAGTAGCAGGTAGTTGTTTACCCAAATCTAAACACAATAATAATTATTATTTATACACTGATAGCACCTGATAGTAACAGTCCGTTCCTACCCGAAATCACGTCGCACCTCTACCGATCGTACACACGGACTTGCTGCCAGTTTCTTTTCTAGTCGTCTCTCGCCGTTCTTGCGAATTGAATCGTTTCTTTTGCGCTTTTTCTCGTATTCTTTTCTCATTCGAGCCCTAAATTAAATGTAAGTGCGATCAAGTTAGCCGGCATAAATCGAGGAAACATGTTTTGTGGTGATAAAGGTTTGTGGTGTGTCTAGTGTGCACTGTGTGAAAAAGTGTCGTGTGTAATAATTTCTACATGGGACCCCGATCAGGTCCGCACTCGGCGAAATGGTGAAAGTTAGTGCAGTTGAAAGGTCAATCTGAAGGATTATTCACTTGATGGTATCCCATGGACAACGGCTGCATCGAAGCAGTTACTCAAATGGTTAGTTAGTCAGTGGGATTTTTATACTCTTCAAGGTTTATCTCTGCTGTTGTATCTACGTAAGCGATTGTTAATTGCGCAAATTTATACAAAACACTGGCTTTTGTCAATGAAAATATTTTACTTTTAAATCCTGATGTGATAAGTAACGCTATTTTAAAAAGTTCAAGGTATTTGTTTCATTAGATATCTTTTCTAGATAGTAATATTAAATATCGGACTAGAATAATACGTTTTAATTTTAAAATAATCGTTTTTAAACTACTTAATTGTAATAAGACGTTAACATAAATACGCACTTTATCGATTGCGTGTTGTTTATAGCTGCTACTAATTTTGTCACTGCCAAGCAACGTCAATACAATATGTATAAACAAAGTATTTAACCATATTTGCAGTAACACGAAACAGGCAGGTTCATCATCACATCATGTAACCCGTGACATTCCATTTAGGGCCATGTGTGCCTTTCGGGTTTCCAGACCATTACGTTTACATGATGTAGCCGGCTACAACTCTTAATCCATTAAATCATTTAAATGTTTACATTGTCAGATCATTATATTTTAAATTAGGTCTGTTTGAGAGCAATATTTTCTATCTTACTGAGTGTATGCATTATCATCCACAGTCTTTTCCTGTTCATGGCTGGTCTTTTTTAAATTCGTTCTTGATTGCTGCATATTATTTTTATTGTTGGTTGTGGTACTTTCTTCCTTGCTACGTTGCTGTCGTTTGTTTCCGCGTATATACGAGCTTTTACCTCCTCGTTCATTTTGTTTTGAGTAGACTTTTATAATACCTGAATTCTAAGAAGTACTGTATCAGGCCCACCTGAAGTTTTAAGTCTCTTATAAAATTCTGGCATATTATGTTGGTTAATTTGAGTTGTCTTCGACATTTTGAAACCAATGAAGAGACTCGTTATGATAATTTTTCTGGTTCAAGGTTGTCTGTTGTCGTGGTTAAACAATGTTCAACATGTTCAAGTTGATATTGGCCACTGGGTTTAATTTCTGTGTTCTTTCTCTTAGATAAAGTAAACGATTTTATATATTAATAAGGGGATCTTATGAGTAAAGGCAGTAGATTTTATTCAATAACTAACCAAAATCGTTCTATAATTATAAATTAATGTTTTTCTTCTAGTGCGTGATTTACTTTACAAAGGATTTCCTGTATGCTGTAGCTATATATTATTCTTCAAGTTGAAGACAGTCATGCATTGGAGTAACTGACTACTCCTTGAATATACAAAATTTATATTGACATGTCATTCCAATAAATCTGTTCACACAAAATAAATATTTAAGGCCATCATCCCCTGTGTATCTAGTATAATTTATCTGTTTAAATGTTGCAAAAAATCAATCATGTCGTATTAAAAACGATGATCTGAACATATGGTTTGTTGTGGGAAAATCCATTCATTCAACAATATAAATTTGTTGATAGCATCTTTTTAATTGCTGGATATTTTGAACATTATGTGACGTCCATTTTCTTACATAAATATTTCCTTGTATACAGTAACACCGGAAATTACCCAAAATAGTTTTCTGTTAATCTATCTTTACACCCCCTACCGTTGCTTATCTATGCAATTTTATTAAGCTTTGTCAAACATGCGTTTTGGTGAAAAATTATTCAATATCTGCATCTAATAATGTTGTTTGTCTAGGTAATATCAGTTTTGACATCTTTATTTTTTATTTTATGGAGACGTTTTAACCATTTCAATATCGCAGAGTAAAACTATCTACACACGTTCATAAACTAAACCACACAACTGTCGTGACCGACAACGTTGGACCCAACGGTTGGTGTGTGTGTGTAGGCTTGTTGACCGACAAAAAAGTTGTCACGTCCCGACTTATTAGGTTGGGTGAATGGGAAAGTCGCCTGTCGGGATGTCGCGGCTGTACAACCAGATCGGTCGGCCCGATCGTTGGCCACAACTTTTTTGTCGGTCACGACAGTTGGGTGGTTTTGTCGGGATGTGTGTAGGGGGTTTTAGCAAGCAATAGTCGTCAACCCAACCTGTAGGGACTTACATGCCCATTCATTGAAGTGAGGACTCCTCCACCCCTTCATAGCTCGCTGATGCGCTATGGAGGCAACTATTATGAAATTGCTTGTCATATGGGAGTCCTGGGTACATTTGAAATCTTCCCCTTATTATGTAAGACGGCGTGAAGACATCCCATGTAATGCCGCTATCGTCTTCAACTGACTTATGATCGATTTGGTGTTGCTTGTCTGTATCGAACCTTATATGCGAAAGTACTTATAACATATACTTAAGTAAGTTCTATGTTTGTTCTCTCGTAACCATTAATTTTTTTCCTAAATAGCTTTTAGCACTTTTCCGTTTCATCTGCATACTCTGACAAGCTAATTAATATTAAAGAAAGTAATACTAGAAATTGAGTTAAAATAGCTTAACATCTTTTTTTTTTAGGTTTGGTTCTGTTGTTTTTTCTAATGTTTTTCTCATATTAGGTGCAGTTTGCATATTACACAAGAAAGTGTACAAAGAGTGTACTCTTTCACAGACGGTGTTTCGTAATTGCAAATTGTTTTCCGGGCTTTAAAAATCTTTTGGTTTGGTATTATTTTTCCTCGCGTTTCGTCCGCGATCGCTGTGCAAATGCAGATTTATCAATGGTGATTTCCGGACAGCTGGTCACTAACAGGAATGTCTTTCAGAATGTCTCTTACAGATACAAATGAAACGTCAGAAAGAAATAATTCTAGACTACGACTGATAAGCCTGTAAAATATTACATTATGTTTTTTCCTTGGTGGTCGTAAATTTCCTTTCCCTACAGATTTGTCTGTTTTTTTGTTTGAGTTCATTAATTTCTGTATTCAGTAGTGCTCCAACTTGATCGGTGTTGACAGTTGACACCGATCACGACATTACGCTTTGTTAGGAATATCATCCATCGATAACGATTCGTAAATACTCAAGATGCGATGCGATGGTTTTTCCTGCCTGGAGATTACTGTATATCCTCCCTTATACCGAAGTTCTCCCGTTGATTTACACGTAATTTTTTCATTTCTGCTATGCTGTTTCTAAAATTTTATTTTTGATTTTTTATTTCACATTTTTACGCCGTGAAAAGCATTTTTGCCGTTTTTCAGAGTTTTCCTTTGTTTATTAAGCTCGTCATTAGCAGAGCCTGCTTATTGACTTGACTTTGTCATATGCTTTATCAAACTTTCTTCAGTAATTCGCCGTAGCCCGTGTGGCATCTCTTTACAACCAACTCTGGGTGTTGCCCTTTCAACAATTGCACTGCATGTCTTTCTATTTTTCTAACTAATAATTTTGATGCTCCCTAATTAACTTTTTCTTAGCCAGACCAAAGAAGTTCTTGCGGTCAAGTTTCTATAGACATTTACATTTCAGTTCGACCTAATTTCCCTTCCTCATCATGTAAAAGTCCGAATAGAATAGGAATGCTTTTCTACATTTATTTTTATTGATGAACTGCTGTCTATCTTTCGTCACTGTTGTACATTGGAACAATAGCTCCCTTTTCAACATATCGTCTCCAATCTGCATTTTTTTCCACTGAAGCAGTTGTAAGCAACTTTTTAGATCTGCTTGAACGGTACGGAGCATTGTACAAAACAGTTCCGGAACATATTGGAATAATCTTCATATTATATTTATGTTTTCCTTTTGTTTAATACGTCTGTTGATATGTTCCACCCTTTCTTCACATAAGCTTACAGATAGTTGATTTTCCAATTACGGTCATCTTTGAACATATTTCTAGGATTAATCGACACTTTTTGCACTATTTTGATACTGGCGCGTTTAACTGCAATGAATTCCGAAAGACTTTCCACTTTAACATTGCAAAAAGAACTGTATATACGGTTCTTCTCGACGAGGAAAAAAAAATGTGTAAAATATGTTTTCTTTAAAAAACAATGTTTTTGGGTGCTTGGTATAGTAGTAGTTAGATAATTATGGAGGCGAAAAGGGATGAAACTTTCAAATTTAAAATTTTTTAGTATTATGGAATCTACTTCTTCGTTGCCTCGAATACCTACATGCGATGGGACCCATAGTATTACGATGTCGGTGTTTTTCTGGTGTAAAATATATAATTTAGTTTTCACAAGGGAACTAATTGCATGTTTTGGATACAACTGCTGTATTGTCAAAATGGAGATTAAAGAGTCAGTGATAACTACTGCTCTGTTATAGTTGTTCTTTATAATTATTAATGCTTCTAGGATGGCATAAATCTCGATCGTATGAATAGTATTGAATGGTGATAATTTGAATTTGTGGTGTTAATTAGAATCTATAACAACCGCTCCTAAGCTGTCTGAAATTTTGGATGCGTCGGTATATAGGAAGCAATAATCTTTATAATTTGACATTATTGAGAGGAAGGACTGAAGTATATTGGTATGGTTTGTTTCATTTTTATTGAAAACAGATATACTGAGATTAATGTATTGAAGAGGTGTCCAGGGTGAAGATGTCTTAACATTAACTGAGAATAAGATTGATGGTAGTTCAATTGATAACGTATTTACGCACTATCGAATCCTTTCATATGAGAGAATATTTTTACTTTTATCTACAAGGAGTTCCGTTAAACGATTAGTTTCACTGTTGTGTATGAGAGGATTATTTGAATTTGAGAGAACCGTTGTAGCATAAGATATATTAAGATACATTCTTCTTAAATGGAGAGGTAAATCTCGTGTTAGACATTAGAGACTTTCTACAGGCGATGTTCGAAAAGCTCCTGTAAATATTCATAATGCGGTTGTAGGTAATATACCTACACAATGGAACCATAATCAATTTTTGTTCTGATTAATGAATTGTATATATTTAATAATGAGGTAAAATCTGCTCTCCAATTGTTCTTAATAAATTCAAATCAGTTTGACAGTTTCTTTTTACATATTGAACATGATTTCTTCATGTAAGTCTTTTGACGAAAAACATTAGTTTATATCGTCTACGAAATCTAAGGAATTTCCATTAAGGTATAGTCTCGGTGTCGGTAGATTATGTTTTCTTGAAACCAATATGCACTTCGTTTTAGACTCAGAAAATTTTAAAGCTGAGTATGTTGTATATGTTTCTGAACTTAAAGGATAGAAGTACCAAGTAGTCGGCGTATAATCTCCATTTAACTATTTAACGCTATATATTCTTTTGCCAATAAAATGTTTTATGAAATATAATGTTACTTTTTAAATTCCAGTGTAGTAGATTTTCTAGAATTTTGTGTCTCCATACTGTATCATATGCTTTAGCAATATCGATACACACTGCGATATTTGTTTGTTGATTCACCCTTCATTGATTTCAGATTCAAAGGCAATTAGGTTATCGGTAGTGCAACGGTGTTGATGGAAACCACTTTGTTCAGGAGCTAGTTTATTATTACTATTATTATTACTCAAGGTATCAGAGAACTCTAGGGTTTATCATTTTTTCCATAATTTTGCATATGAAATTTGTTAGAAATATTGGTCTATATGTAATGTCCGATTTTGTTCTAGATTTGTCTGGTTTTATTAAAGGAATAGCAGATAGTCTTTGGTTTTATTCGAAAATTTTTGCAAAAAGATTGCCTGTATAATGTATATTATCAAAGATGTATTTTTTGTTGAAACTAGGGCATCATTTAATTAAATTATGGTGAAGTTATAGTTGATTGGATGGATTAATCTAAAGGTACTTTTTCACTAAAATATAAAGTTTTGTTATCTTTATTTTTGCTAGTTCAAACAAAAAGATTACTATTTTTAAACGTTGTGGTAAGTATTTATCACTAGTATCGAGAATCTAATTCCAGTAATTGTAACTCAACAGGTATTTACTGGTTTATTTTTAAATTTAAATACAATTTGAGCATGATGTATTGCAGGAGAATGAATACACTTTAACTGTGATTTGCATAAAAAAGGGGAGATAACACTAGCTGTATTTAAGAGACCTTAGATAATATAATGGCAGGTAAAAATTCGGTAGGTTGTTAAAACCGTTCTACAGATTGTAAAATTTAAATAAAGAGGATTATTATTAGCCACTGCGTAAATGGTAGTTATGGCTTTCATTTTCGCTTTTTGTTATATTAAGATGGACATAGAGAAATTTTGACAATTTTCATTATATTCTATTACTCTGTGCCTCTCAAAACTTAGTCAACCGTTCTTCAAAATTAATATTATTACTAAATTACGACCATTATTGGCACTAAGTATGAAACTGTAAATTACCTATTAATTATTTCGAATATATAAACCGAAATACTACGGTTCTATCTGAATGTTATTGTATGTTGGTGTTAGAATCGTGAAATTCCCACATAGTTGTAACACAATTAATTACAGGCATATCAGTGATTCGGTTAATATATAAAACACTTGATGAACCGATTTAATTACATCTCTCAATTGGGTTCGGTGCATTATTGTATGTAATCCCTTCACACTTTCGTGAATTACACGATTATTGATCTCTTGTTAATCAAAATATTGATATATAAATTTATGTTTATTACAATTTACTCTGTGTTTTCTTGTCTAATGGATACATTGATCATTAGTCTCAATAATTCCTTTATTTTTTCTCTTTAGTATTTTTTTTAGTGCATACTATTCGTCTTTTTTTGTTCGTCTACGGTGTCAATCATAATATCTCTTCTATTACAAATCAAATTAGAATACTATGTCCATACAGATGTGTGATGGTATTGGGTGGATGGTGTTTGTCTAATATAGGGATGTACCGGATCGGGTACCTGGCCAATCCGACCGGAACCGGAATTCCTACCTCTAATCGAACCGGACCCCGGAATTCCGGACGGATCAGGACTTATCTATAAGGAATTATTTTAATGTTATTATTACGGTACAAAATATGGGACATCAATGACAAGCGTGCGGAGAGAATCTATTATAAAATAATCAAGCGTTTTGCTTGGTAGAAAATGCTGGGTTTAAGACTGCTAAATAATATTGCTCCTCAATATAAAACACCCTCTAGAAAGTATATAAGTTAAA